>NW_021604767.1:2963691-3155388 GCF_004785775.1 Grammomys surdaster
TATATATATATATATATATATATATACATATATATATATGTATATATTAGTGTAAACAACTTTCTAAGTGGGACCTTCTAGGATTATACATTATTATGAGATGAGATTTTATAAATTATGTGAATAGTTATAATGACCAACTACAGCACAAAACAATTGTAGCAACAAATCTTAGGTTCCTTTATCAACAGAGACACAACTATTATGAAGATATTGGAGAAGCAGGTAATGGAATTAAAAGTTAGGCAGATGTTAAACAATGCATGGGTGTCTAACCTAAGATCAAACACTTAAGTTTATTTCTAAATGAAATAAGAAGCAATTAAATCATCAATTCTATGGCAATGGAGAAAGTATGTTATAGTTTACAGAGGGTAAAAATGCAGAATGAAACATTTAGACTTGATCATATGTTGTTAAACAACATAAAAGAGCTAGATAGACTATTTTGAAGATTAAGTCAACAGAAACTTATGTGTGTCAATCTATATATGTAATTTGAAAAAAAATACATACATAAAGAAAAATATATATTGGCCTAGATAAATTATTCAACATTACCGTTTTATACCAATTTAAGTAAAATAGAGGATTATGAATCAAGATAGTGAAAATATAAGGAAAATTGAAAAATTAACTCTCATAGATTCCAAAAATATTCTTATAATCAGCAGGGATAGAAAAATAATTTGATATTTGTTAAAGAAAAAATTTAATCATGTTTTATTAGTATGTGATTAGATTTTACTTAAGTCTCTTATATAACAAGGAAAATTTGGCTCGATAACCAGACCATAATATAATCAACAACACTTGTATATTTCACTGACAATACAAAAGGCTTTGGAATACCCTACCTGTAGCATAGGAAAGACTAATGATGGTAAGTCTTTCTATTTACTATTTTACTTAATCAGAACTAATTGCAGTAAATCCACATTTTACAACTAAAATGCCTGTGTATTGCAAATAATTATGAAATCTTCTTTCTTACAAGGCAAACTTACCACCCAAGAGGCATAAAAATTTTCTCCATAATCAGTTGGATTGTTTGCTTGGTTGATGCTTAGTTTTCTAAGTTATTTATATAGTCTAAAGACTTATTCTCTGTATGATGTGTATCTGATATATAGGTTTTACTATTATGTACCCTGCCTCTTTGACAATTTTATTTGTATTACAGAAGCATTTAATGCCAGAAGCCAGGACCCTCGCCCTTACCCTCACCCTCTACCTTTCCCCACCTGCACAATGTCCCCTGCAGCTTGGCAACTGCAAGATCCTGCTTGGCAAGCAGTGTACCATATCTTTTGAAGAATAGCAAGTAGATCATAATTTAAGGCAGTGTACGATGTAGACCATGAAATGTTTTAGGCCACAGGCCATGAAGATTCTGTATTTTTCCACCTCCTGGCCCCTCTTACCCCTCCCCTTGTAAAGCATACTATAAAAAAGCATCTTGCATTCAAATAGATGACTCTTGACAAGCAAATGCTTCCTTGAGTCCTTTCTTCTCTCTCTTGCCCGTTCTTCTTTCAGGTTGCGGTCCTCCTTCCCCCCACGAATAACTAGGACCCGGAGGTCGGGTCAAGTGGCGCCCAGATGTGGGGCTTGAGGAACAGACCCCTCCAGACGGATCCTCATTGAGAAGTGCACACGACATCAAGATTGAGTGAGACAGAGATCTTTGCCCGAGACCTGTCGTCCTCGGGTAAGTTTCATTTTCATTCCGTCCCATAAAGAATGGGCCATTCTTTATATAAGGAGGCTTCCTTCATAAAGTGTTGGGAGCCGCGGCAGGTGCTGGCAAAGTCCGCCATCGCTAGGTGGCGCTGTCAGCCATAATTCTTCCTATTAAACAAATAAACTGCGCATGTGCCATGGTAAAAGCCCGCCAAAGCTAAGCCCATCCCACGGCGTTTGGCGCAACGAGTAAACAGCCAATCAGAGGTGATTATGCCGCTCTAGGGTATATAAGGGCTTTCCCAGGGCTGGGGGTCGTCTTCTACCACCATTTTGGTTTATGGGAATAAACGTGTTTCTACGGAAGGATTCTGGTGTGTGTGTGTGTGTGTGTGTGTATGTTCTTGCCGGTGAGACGACTACACACGCGCGCCTCACATTTGGTGCTGAAACCTGGGAGAATTTACCATCGCCGGCACTGTTTCAGAAGACCCCCCGCTTGCCATCCACGCGTGGAGTGAATCCAGAACCGTAGAACGAGAGGATGTTCTCTGAGAGACAGGTTTTGATTTGAATTAATTCACTTCCCTCCCCAGTTGGCAGGAACCTTAGAGGCTCTCGCTATGGTATTAGTAGCGTTATTTTTCTTCCTTTTGGTTCTCGTGGCCGCTCGGGGAGTGGTAAATGGATTACAGGTCCACATGTCAGAAACAGAGACAGGAAGGAAGCGCTGGGAAATTCAGAAAGGAAAAGAGAAAAGAAACGTATTTAAGAAATCAGGCCTCCCCGAGAACCAATTCACGGGGATGAGAGATGAGAGAAAAAACGCTCTTGGGAGAGACGGGAGAACAGGAAGCCTCAGAAAGAAACCTCTGTATTTGGTAAAGGAGCCGGGGTTTTTACGGCGTGATAGCTCTGAGTCGGAGGGGCTAACTTCCGACTCAGAGGACTCAGATGAAGAGAGGGATGGGGAGGATAGATGCCAGCTGGCCGCCGCCGCGAGATCGAGTGCTGGAGCTAGTGAGGGTCAATTGGAGGCTGTGTTTGCAAGAAGAGTGGTTTGGGGGAGACAGTCTAGGTGAATGAGGAATTGGCCCAGTGCCGATTTTGCCTAGGAGGTGACAGTGAAACATAGGTCAAGAGAATTCTAAACGGACATTCCCTGCAGCCTAAAAGCCACTTCAGGCGGGAAGAGCAGGGTTAAAAGGAATTAGAAAGCAGGGTATTGAAGTGTTAAATTAGCTGCCCGCTACATCTCCAATGAACGAGATGAAAAGTTACATCTTAAATATGAGAGAGAAAGAGTTTTAAAAAATACAGGTGCCCTCTCTCTGAGCTGTGTCAGCAAAAAGAATGAAAAGGCTATTTCAGAGTTCATCTAGAAGCAGAGAATTCGAGAGAGTCATGAAATTCTCTGTAGTTCTTAGAGTCCTTCTTTGTTGCTTGTCCTTGGCGCACCAATGTCCACGTGTTTGTGTTTGCCTTTTGTTTCGTTGTCTAAATGTTCTGTGTTTGTTACGTGTTCAAAAAGAAAGATCGTTAAAACTGCTTGATCCAACCTTTGGGAGCTAAAAAAGTCTTTTCAGGAATTGAGGTTGGCATAAGCTGCTTTTAAAAGAGACCAGCAGCATTTTGGGTTTTATAAGGAAGCTAAGAGTCATTTTGTCCTAGAAAAACCTCTGTGACAAGGTGCTTTTCTCTTGAAATTACAGCTAGAAAGACAAGAAATTTTGTTTGATCTAAAAATAAGATATATAGCCATTTCATTGTTGTTTCTAATTGGTTTTAAAAGTATAAAAATGTTCTACATGTCTTGGTTATAGACTATTGGCTTAAATTATTGGGTGTAATTAAAAATTTACAACTTTGATAACGAAAGGTGGCGTGAAACTAGCTCAGTGTTGGAGTCGTTCAGAAACCAGGTATATAGAAAGTAAGATTTTAGACCAATGTCTCTTCAATGAGATTAAAAGCTGCTTCATGCACTCACATGTAAAAAATTGGCGACAAAACTTTGTAGCATAAGAGTAGTCTACTTGGTGTTGATTTTAAAAAAAGTAGATTGTTTAAATTGGTTTTGCTTTTGCTTCTCAAAATTAATGGTTACACTCTAATGCTACAAAAGATATTTAAAAATTTAGTTAAACTGCCAGTATTCCATTGGCTACAGTTGGCAGTTGTAATCTTGAGTTTAAAATTTTTTTGATTCGCCCATGTTATAGAAAGGGGGACAGCAGGTAGAGTTAAATAAAAATATTTATAACAAGTTGTGATACAATGCTGGCCTGCTAGAGATTTAGAACATTTACATTTAAATTAAGACATACAGACTGGGATCTTAACGTGCTTGTAAGACAAGGTCAGTGTGATATTAATCAGGTTGAACTGCCCACACAGCCCTCAGAACATACAAGCAAAGACAGACTTAGATACTTGTCTTTGCAATGAAATTGCACCCTCATACAGTCAGGGTCTGGCCATAACTGCACAGAGCCATAGAGATGGGGAGTGTTTTAAATGTGGAAATTTAGATAGTTTTTAAAGTGACTGTCCCAGGAACAGAGGCTTAAACAACAGTCAGGTGTCCAAGGTTACCTGACAAACCTGTCCTTGGTGCAGAAAAGATAATCCTTGGGCCAGGCCTCAGGATATAGGCCAAGATTAAACATTTACATTTAAATTAAGGCTGTAACAGAGTAGATGAGACAGGAGCTTGGATTTCAGACGGCTATTTAACAATTATTAGAGGACGAGATTGCCTTCAGCTTGGCTTTATCTGATACTTAACTCAGCTAAAAGGAGTTGGTTATTCAATTAATCCAAAAAACACTGGAGCTGGGCAGTGGTGATACACGCCTTTAATCCTAGCTCTTGGGAGACAGAGACAGGCGGATTTCTGAGTTCAAGGCCAGCCTGGTCTACAGAGTGAGTTCCAAGACAGCCAGGGCTACACAGAAAAAGTTCAAATTTAAGATTTATAAAACTAATGGGGCACTACAGCCTGACTTGCCTACTCCAGCTGCCATTCAAGTAAATGCATATAAAATTATTATAGATTTAAAAGATTGTTCTATACAGTTCCTTTACCTCCTGGTAAAGGTGAGAGGTTTGCATTAAGTAAAATTGCTTGTGATTTTTGAGAGCCCATGAAGCCATTCATTAAAAAAGCTTGCCTCAAAGAATGATTAATGGCCTTAAAAAATTTGTTGTTGCTTTAATACAAAAGGTTAAAGCGTTTAAATCTCTCAGTATATATTATTATTCATTGTATATTTTATTGGCTGATCTCTCTAAAGGAGTTTTTCTACAAGCCCTTGCTCTAGTACAATGAGCTTTAAGATTTTAGACTACTTGTTGCTCCAGAAAAGTGATTCTCAAAAGTTGTTAACAGATATTAATTGGCTAAAACCTCATCTTCAGCTTACCATAAAAGAACATAAACCTATGTTGGATATACTCAAGGGAAATACAAGTCCTAATTCCCCTTGACTATTAACTGATGAAGAGTAGATAAACACTTTTACCATCAATATTTTAGAGCCTGAGAGGCCGAAAGAGATGGTAAAATAAAAAGACATCTTGGCTGGACAATGAAAAGGTCCAGATTCTATTTTAATAAAAGCCAGGGGAGCGGTCTGTGTGTTTCCACAGGAAAAAGACAATCCGTTTTGGCTACCAGAGCGGCTGACGCGGCGACTCGCGATACTGGAAGGTGACACCCAGACAGACCCTCCAGGCTCTGATGATAGCCCTTGTACTGATCCAAGGGATACAGGTTCCTAGTATTTTTGTTTATTTTATCAAATTTCACCTTTAAGAATTGTACCAATAAAACCTGCTGGATGTCCCAGTGTTGGAATTCTAAAGATTCACTCGCACTATGGTTGCCAGAGTCACGCAATGGGTTCCCATCACCGTGGAGACTCCTTCCACTTTGTCATTATTTAGACAAAAAAGAGATTTGGTATAACTGCAGCCATAGTGACGACGATATTAATTAGTGCCGTTACCGCCACTGCCACTGAGATTGCTATGTCAACTTCTGTTCAGGTGGGCACTACCCCCAATTGTCAGCCACGGTGGCAGAGGCTGTTAACCTTCAAAACCTCCGCCAGTACCCAACTAAAAGGCGGGCTAATGATCCTTAATCAACGCCTTGATTTAGTGAGAGAGAGATTAGATATCCTCTTTCAACTAGCCCAATTGAGATGTGAGAAAAAAAACTGGGTACACTTTACATCACCAGTGTACAGTATAAAAACTTTACTCGTGTAACTAATCTGTCCAGAAAATTGTTTCAGTATCTTACAGGAAACTGCTCAGAAAACTTCAGTGAGACACTCAGAAAATTGAGAGCAGCTGTGGTGAACATCAACTCGACGCTCGTGGATCTGTCCCTGACTGAAGGACTGTCCTCCTGAAATTCTTCAGCTTTCTTCTTTTCTTTTCTTTTTCTTCCCTTTTTTAAGTGGGTGGGAGTAGGCCTGTTTGGTGTACCCTAAGTTGTGGATTAGTATTCATCTTTGGTTGGTTGCAAACTCAGAGCTCAACAAAATCTTGACAAGGCTATTTTTGCACAGGCGCTTCCAAAGTACTAGGGGCTTCCCCTGCAGTGTGGTTATCACTGCCTCAATTATAGCAGTCTCCCCCCCCCACGAGTGGTGGTGCTAAATGTTAGGCCATCAGCGTTGCACCCCAGAAGATTTGCCCATTACACTGGGTCAGTGAGGAGTCTTGGCCTGGTTGATCCTTGTCTGTGTAGCTGTGGTACCTAAATTTTGAGACAAACAGCCCTTGCACCCCTAGGAGATGACTCCATTGCACAGGGATGGGTGTTTGCATCTCTTTCTGTTCCCCTTAGCCCTTGCACCCAGAGGACTTGTTTCCATTGCACCTGGTAGGGTAAGGGAGACTGTCTTAAACTGTTGGTTCTTGAACGCTTATTCCCCCAAGATGGAATTCGCTCGATCGGCCTTGGGTTTGAGTCATAACCGGTACCACACTAGACAGGCCAAGAACAGCCAGTTAGATAACTCCATCCTTTTGTCTCCAGGCCGGCTGCCAATTGGTCCCAACGACGGGAATAAGCTGATCCCATATGCCAGAGGTACACCACGAATGGTGATTTTACCCGGTGACAGGCATTACGAGTGGCCACTACCTGGGGCGCACATTCTGAGAATGCCAGGTGTGGGTGCGCGACCCTCGTAGCCCAGACAGAGAACTCACCATTCTTTGGTGCTGGCTGTGGAGAAATGTCAGTCAGCCTAGACACGGGACATTGACCAGTGCCTGTTTAACAAATCAAAAAAGAAATAGCCAGTGGACAGATTCCTCAGCCGCTGCACCCTTGGGCTTCTGGTATAGGCACCCTGTAAAGCCTCAAACATTTGAGCACCACCCTCTGAGAGACTCAGACCCACAGCTACAGTTTCTGACATTGAGTCTCGACAGACTCCACCGCTTCCCCCGCCACGTGGTCGGGTAGTGCTCAGTGCTCCTCCCCCTCCTCCACCCGTCATACCCCCAACTTCTCGTCTTGCTCCTGCTTCTTCTTCTTGTCCTTCCCACAATCCCTCTCGGACACCCGGCCTCCAGTTCGAGACTGAGGCTGATTTCTCTGAGAACGAGCCCAATTCAGACATTGAAAATGAAAGCGATCAGGATGATTCTACATGTGATCCCACAGTTTTCAAAAAACTCCGTTTTAAACATCTTGAAAAGCTGAATTTTACCGTTAGGAATTATGGCCCTAATGCCCCTGTACTCTTTCCCTTCTTGAGAGTCTCGGCGGGGGCGGGTATTTAACTCCTAATGAATGGCTCACTGTAGCCCAGTCCATTCTGACTCGGAGGCAGTTCCTTTCTTGGCAGGCAGATTGGGCTGATTGCTGCCGGTCTCAGGCACAATCCAATCTCTCAAGCACACACTCAACCTCTAACAAATGGACGCTTGATAAGCTTCTAGGTCGAGGAAAATATGCCTCTAACCAAATACAACAAAAATTTTCTTTGGGCCTTTTGGCTCAGTCTTCCTCGGTGGCCATGAGCGCTTGGAGAGCCATTCCCATGAAAGGTTCTGCTCTTTCTTCCCTGACTAAGATCACTCAAGGCAATCAAGAAGAGTTTTCAGAGTTTGTTGCTCGCCTCCTGGAGGTGGCTGAGAGGTCTTTGGGACCTGGCCAGGGAGAAAATAAGCTTCTCCAACAGCTTGCTTATAAGAATGCTAACTCTGCCTGGAGGGCTGCCCTTCGAGGAAAATATAAAAATAAAGATTTAGATGAGATGATTCGTATTTGCAAAGATGTGGATCCCTTTGCTCAAAAAGTCTCACAAGCCATCAATCTGGCTGTGTGAGCGGCCACTGATGGTGGAACAACCAGAACTGCCTGTTTCAGATGTGGTCAACTGGGTCATTTTGCTAAACAATGCCCTCAGGGTAGACCCATGGCTCAGCCCCCCCCTCAACTGAGGGGAGAGCGTTCGCCTCCAACGACCCCTTGCCCTCGTTACAAGCAAGGCAGACATTGGGCTAATGCCTGCCGCTCTAAAACTGATATTCTGGGCAAGCCCCTCCCGCCCCTTTCGGGAAATGGGATGGGGGGACAACCCCAGGGCCCCTCAGCCAGTCTCCTTCCTGCCAGCCTCAGGGAACAGCCAGGCAAGGCCACACCAGACCCTCCAACAACACCTCCCAAAACAGCCTCAACCCTCCATAGGGCTACCCCAGGGAACACAGGATTGGACCACTGTGCCTCCTCCAGTGCAATATTAGAAGCTGGAGGAGGAGTTCAGATAATCTCTACTGGTGTCTTTGGCCCCCCCTCCCATCCCAGACTTCTTATCTTATCTTGGGCAGAGCGTCTGCCACACTTCAAGGCATTACCATCTTCCCTTCAATCGTTGATAATAATTACTCTGGAGAGATTAAAGTGTTGGACACTAGCTCCAGAGGGCCCCCTCACATTTGCCAGGGACAGTGCCTTGCACAGGCCCTCCCCCTTCCATTAGATACATCAACACCCTTCTTGGGCCCATCCTGGGGTGCCTCCACCCCGGGGTCTTCTGATGTTTATTGGGTCCAAAAACTCTCACAGGAACGCCCACAGCTAAAACTTAAACTCAATGGCAAAACCTTTGAGGGGATCCTTGATTCAGGAGCAGACTCCACAGTTATCTCACAGGCCTCCTGGCCCTCCTCTTGGCCCTGTCAGCCTTCTTTAACTCACCTTCAAGGCATTGGCCAGTCCACTAACACCCTTCAAAGCTCCCAATTGCTAACTTGGGAGGATCCTGAGGGTAATACTGGATATGTTAGACCCTTCATTGTACCTGGCCTTCCTATAAACTTATGGGGTCGAGATATATTAAGTCAAATGGGGGTCTTTATGTTCAGCCCCTCTGCGACTGTCACCCACCAAATGCTGGACCAAGGGTTTATCCCTGGACAAGGCTTGGGCAGACACAATCAAGGAATCCCCACCCCAATTGCTGTTACATCAAAGACTTCACGCTCAGGACTAGGTTATGATTCAAATTTTTCTTAAGGGCCATTGCTCCCCCTGCACGCCAGGCAGATAAAATCACCTGGAAGTCAGATTCCCCTGTCTGGCTCGACCAATGGCCCCTCCCCCAACATAAACTTTCAGCGGCCATGCAGTTAGTGTAGGAACAATTGGATGCTGGCCACATTGAACCCTCCACCTCCCCTTGGAATACACCCATTTTTGTGATACAGAAGAAAGGAGGTTGATGGAGATTGCTCCAGGACCTCAGAGAAATTAATAAGACTATGGTCCCAATGGGAGCCCTCCAGCCATGCCTCCCCTCCCCCGTAGCAATACCTAAGGGTTACAACCAGATGTTTATTGATTTGAAAGATTGTTTTTTCTGTATTCCCCTATATCCAGAGGATAGTAAGTGCTTTGCCTTTAGCCTTATTATTGTTAATTGCATTGAGCCATGTCTGAGATTTCAATGGAGGGTCCTGCCTCAAGGCATGGCCAATAGTCCCACCCTTTGCCAAAAGTTTGTGGCCCAGGCCATCGATCCCTTTCGCCTTAGATATCCTAAATTATATATCATTCACTATATGGATGATATCCTTTTGACAGGCCCTGATGAGACCACCCTGCTTAGAGTTGGTCAGGAGTTGGTAACTGCCCTTCATGATCTCGGATTACAGATTGCCCCCGAGAAGGTCCAGCTGCAGCCCCCACACTTATTCTTGGGCTTTGAGCTTCACCCCTCTAAGGTCCTCTCTCAAAAGTTTGAGCTCAGAAAAGATTCCTTACAAACACTCAATGATTTTCAATGCCTCTTGGTAGACATAAATTGATCACACCCCTATCTAAAGTTAACAACTGGGGAGGTTAAGCCTCTATTTGATATTCTCCAAGAAGACTCTGATCCCTCCTCCCCTCGTGTTTTAACCCCTGAGGCCTCCTCCACCCTTAAGCTCGTGGAGAAAGCCATTCAACAACAGACTATTACTTATTATTCTCCAACCTCCCCCTTATGGTTATTGGTTCTTCCCACTCTGTTTGCCCCCACGGGATTGTTGTGGCAGACTAAACCTTTGTATTGGCTTCACTTGCCTGCCACTCCTTTTAAGGTTTTGCCTGTTTATCCCTCCTTAGTGGCACAGATAATAAGGATTAGAAGAGAAACTTCCCTGAAACTCTTTGGTAAAGACCCTGACCTTGTCAGTGTTCCTTATGATACTGTCCAAGTCTGATGGCTACTCCAGACCTCAGACATATGGGCCGTTAATTGTATTTCATTTCAGGGAAAGATAGAAAACCATTATTCTTCTGACAAACTCATACAGTTCCTTGAACATCAGGCAGTAGTCTTTCCTAAAATGACTAAGAACTCCCCCATTCCTCAAGCACCATCGATTTTTACAGATAGATCCTCATCTGGGGTTGCAGCCTTTAATATAGGTGGATAGGTTTCTAGATTTTCGACCAAATTTTCCTCAGCACAGTTGGTAGAATTGGTTGCTGTTATTCAAGTCTTTAAGACTCTTCCAGATTGTGCTTTTAATTTGTTTACTGATAATGCAAATGTGGATCATTCAGTCCCTTTGTTAGAGACTGTTCCCTTTATACGGCCATCTACCAATGCCTCCCCCCTTTTTTCTGAGCTCCAAGAGATTATTTTAACTAGGTCCCACCCATTCTTTGTAGGTCACATATGCGCCCACTCTGGTCTTCCTGGACCCCTGAGCGAGGGAAATGATCTCATTGACAGGGCTACCCGAGGGTCTCCATCCAGCCTGGCGACCCTGGCCCTACCCTCTGATCCTATACAACAGGCACAAAAGTCCCACCAACTACATCATCTAAATGCCAGACCCTCCGACAGATGTTTTCTATTACCAGGGAACAGGCACGCCAGATAGTGTGCCAGTGTCAGGGGTGTTTCACCCTCCTAATTGAGCTACATCTGGGAGTGAACCCTTGTGGCCTCACCCCAGGAGAAATTTGGGAAATGGATGTTACTCACTTTGCCCCTTTTGGCAAACTTAAATATATACATGTTTCTATTGATACCTTCAGTGGTTTCCTCTGTGCCTCACTCCAATCTGGTGAAGCTACCAAAAATGTTATTAATCACATGATCTCTTGCCTTGCCTTTATGCCCATACCTAAGATGCTTAAGACTGATAATGGCCCTGGATATACCAGTACCTCCTTTAAACAGTTTTGTGCCCAGTTTAACATTAAACATGTAACTGGCATCCCATATAACCCCCAGGGACAGGGCATTGTAGAAAGGGCACAATAGACTTTAAAAAATATGCTCTTAAAATTACAACACTCAGCGGGTATTTTATACCCCAAAAATGGAAATCATAAAACCTTATTAAATCATGCATTATTCGTTCTTAATTTCTTGACCCTTGATGAGAAAGGAAAGTTTGCAGCAGATAGATTTTGGCACCCCACTACAGCAGATTCCTATGCTAAAGCCTTGTGGAAAGATCCATTGACATACAAATGGAAAGGTCCCAACCCAGTCCTTATCTGGGGGAAAGGACACATGTGCATATATGATTCCAAAGAACAAAATGCCAGATGTTTACCAGAAAGACTGGTGAAATTGGCTAATTCCACCCCAGGGACACCCCCTGAGAATGGTTCTTAATTGTGCTTCCTTTTAGAAAAATGCACTCAATTGCCTTGCTCCTCCTACTCATGTTCCAGATTCATCCGACTGAGAGTATTAAGCTTCAACACCCCTCATATCAGATTTATAATTTTACTTGGGTTGTAATAAATCATACAGGAGATATTGTTAATTCCAGCTCTTCACATGGCCCTCTCTAGAAATGGACCTTTGTGCCCTCGCCCTGGGAGCCAGTGCCAATTGGGGAACTCCCTCTCATTTTTGGCCCCAGGATAAGCCTGTTGATGCTCTAAACCCCAATTATGATGGCCATCTTGCCAGCTGTAATTCTTATGACAAAAGAGTCTTTTTGGCCAATGATCTGTCTGGCCTTTATGTATGCCCTGGCCCTACTCACAGAGATCGTTCCCAGGGCTACAAGTGCAGCCATTCTCCTGACTTTTTTTGTGCATAGTGGGGCTGTGAGACCACAAGAGATGCATATTGGAGGCCCCACTCCTCCTGGGATTATATTACCCTACGGAGGAAATTCCTTCCCAAATACTTACAGGAGAAATTAGGTATAGCCATGGCTGATCCTCTAAGATCCCAATGTCAATGTAATTGGTGCTCCCCCATCCTCATTTCCTTTACTGAGAGAGGGAAGGATAAAGACTGGACAGCCAGAGGATTTATATGGGGCTTGCGTCTGAGAGAGTGCACTACTTGGTCATATGGCTGCTCAGACACAGGGCGTACCTTTACAATAAAACTTCTTAAGACCATCCCCAACAAAAATATTGCTGCCATGGGCCATAATCCTGTTCTACAACACCCCTTCAAGCCTCTCAACTCAGCTCCCAAACCTACGGTTGCTGCCCCTGGCGCTTCGTCTTCATCCTTTCCCTTGGCGCCTTTGGCTACTATGTTTCAGCCCACTGTTCCCAAAGACCCTCTTAGTTCTGCTGACCTCATTATTTCCTTGGTTAAATGCTTCTCTCGAGGCTATCCATAATACCAACGAACCTAATTATCAACAATGCGGGATTTGTTTTTCACCTACTCCTCCCTTCTATGAGGGGATAGCTGTCCTCTCCCCTCACACTTTTACCAATGATGGTAACAGACTCCTTGAGACTCATTCACCTGAAAGAGGTCTTACCCTTAGCTCCATTTCAGGAATAGGCCTTTGTCTTTTGGGACCCTTCATGCTCCCACCTAGGGACTTGATTCCGGTGTGTAACCAGACAATGATCCTTTATGATACCTTTGTATATACTCTGGCACCTAATGGTACATATTTTGCCTGTGCTTCTGGCTTGACTCCATATATATTTAATCCCAGTTTTTTACATTTTAAAGATTATTGTGTAATTGTTACCATTCTTCCACATTTTTTTATACATGATCCAAAGTCCTTCCTCAATATTATAGATCAGGGATCTTCTCTAAGAACCAATAGAGAACCCCTGACTGCCCTCACCTTGTCTGTCATACTAGGAATTAGTGCCATTGGTGCAGGCACGGGTATAGCTTCCTTGGTGACTTCCAATAATCACTATGCTCATCTCCAATCCCTCATTGATAAAGATTTAAATAATTTGAGGAAAGGAATACAAGACCTTAAGGACTCTGTGGCCTTCCTTTCTGAGTTGGTGTTACAAAATAGGAGAGCACTTGACCTTGTCTTCCTTAAGGAAGGGGGTCTCTGCATGGCCCTCAGAGAAGAATGTTGCTTTTACTCCGATAAGACAGGCCTTGTCCAAAATAGCCTGGACAAAGTCAAAAGGAGTTTAAAAGAAAGAAAAAGAGCCAAAGAACAACGAGAGTCATGGTATCAAAACTGGTTCTCTACCTCACCTTGGCTCACCACCCTGTTGCCTAGTATACTAGGACCCTTTGTTGGCATTCTTTTCTTCTCTCATTTGGCCCCTGGGGCTTTAGCCATCTCACAAGTTTTGTTAAGAACCAGGTTGATTCTGCCATCAAGAAGCCAGTCGAAGTTAATACCATCAGCTGAAAATTGAAGAAGATCCAGAAGTGACTCCGTAGGAGACTGACACAGCTGCCAGCTCCCCTGCCTCCTCCTACGATCGACCACTAGACTTCCATGCCCTCCAGAAGGGTTCCTGTTATGCCTGGCTCTGCCCTCGTTTCTCTCACTAGGGAGCCTGGCCTCTTGATCACCCCAACAAAAATTGGCTTTTTCCTAAACCAAGGCCGCCCTTGATGTGGCCTGCTAACATTGGGGAGCCTTCCTTTATGACAATATTACACCCCAAACTGACAAATGGCTGGTAACTTGAACATTCACAAGGGACTAGGATGGCTGTGAGTTAGCCCAATGACGGGATTATTGTAGATCCACTTCCCAGGGGCCCACCCAATGCAGCCGAAAAGGAGTGCGTGGTGCTGGGAGTAGGTGAAGCCTACATGGCCTAAGACAGGGTTCTCACCTTCCTTTCACCCACCTCGGGGTCCCTTGACATTGCCCATCGTCGACAGCCTAAAGCCTTCGACCATCCATGTGACTCGTCTTACATCAGTGTTTTGGGGCTGTGAACTTGTCCAAGACCCCCAATAATTAGACTTCCAAATTCAAAATTCACATAGCTGAGATTGATCACAAGACCCCTTCTCTTCTAAACAGAGAAGGGGGAGATGCCAGAAGCCAGGACCCTCTCCCTTACCCTCACCCTCTACCTTTCCCCACCTGCACAATGTCCCCTGCACTTGGCAACTGCAAGATCCTGCTAGGCAAGCAGTGTATCATATCTTCTGAAGAATAGCAGGGAGACCATAACTCAAAGCAGTGTACCATATCATTTGAAGAATAGCAGGTAGATCATAATTTAAGGCAGTGTACCATGTAGACCATGAAATGTTTTTAGGGCACAGGCCATGAAGATTCTGTACTTTTCCACCACCTGGCCCCTCTTACCCCTCCCCTTGTAAAGGATACTATAAAAAAGCATCTTGCATTCAAATAGATGACTCTTGACAAGCAAATGCTTCCTTGAGTCCTTTCTTCTCTCTCGCCCATTCTTCTTTCAGATTGCGGTCCTCCTTGCCCCCATGAATAACTAGGACCCGCAGGTCGGGTCAATTTAAAGGTCATGAAATCCTATTTGACAACTACCCTTATTCTATGGGTGACCATAGTGTCTTACACAGCGTTGTTGTTGTTGTTGTTTTTAACCTATGATTATATTTTGAAGTGTGTGCCCTCCTTTGTTATCTAGTGACTTCAGCATAATCTAGTAATAATGAGGCTCTATATTTATTGCAGCTGAGTTTTGTGCAGTGAGAGATAAGAATTTGGATTGTCTGTTGATATCCACTCTTCCCTGTGTCAGTCATTAAAAACACAGTGTACTTTTAGCATCTTTGTTGAAAATAAGGTCTCTGTAGTTGCCAGGGATTATATCTGGGGCTTCTATTCTGTTTTACTTGTGTATATTTCTACACTGTTCTGGTGCTATGCTGTTTCCATCACTGAATCTCTGTAGTATAACTTGACAGCAGGTAGGATCGTTCTTCCCACAGTCTTCTTACTGTATAGGATTGGTTTGGTTGACTTTGGTCCCATTCTTCCATATAAATTTTAAGAATATTTTTTCTATATCTATGAGAAAAGGCTATGAAATTTTGATTGGAATTTTATTTAATCTGTAAAATGCTTTTGGTGGCATTTTGACAATATTGATTGCTGGGTCCAGCATAGCTTTTGTGTGGTCAGAATAACTTGGTTTCTTCCTGCTTTTAGGAAAAGGCCAGTGGATGTGGGCCTCCAAGAGTGTAGATGGATGGCTGCTATGGAAATAAGGCTTCTTTGTATAATAATGTACATATTGTATGATTCTTCTTTGAGGAGTGTTCTCCCTGTTAATGGTAATCGATTTATGATGATCAGAGACAGCATGAGTCTGGAAGGCTCAAGTATAACATCTAAGCAAAAAGGTAAATGCTGGGATCTTCAAGACAGTCCCTACAGCTGTGGAAAGAATTCTAAAAACATGGGTTCAAACATATATAATTTCTCAACCATGCAATATATAAAGATGAAATATGAATTATGAGGGACTTCACAATCTAAAAGAACAAAAGCAGCTGCACTGTGAGCCAACTTGTCAGAAAGATACTAAGGAAGAAAGTAAAGAGACTTTGGGAATGCTGATCATAAGAGATCCTACCCAGCTAGTTCCAGTTTTTTTTTTTTGTTTATGCTTACAAAGGCAGACAAATTCCTAAGTTCAGAGTAGGCCTGGGAGATAGCAAGTGAAGGTTAGACCAAGGTGTCATATAAATGGTAATTTCAGGACAGGATCCCACCCAGCTAGTTATTGTCTGTGCTAAACAGAGGCAGGCAGGTCTCTCAATTCTTTTGCAATGTTAAAAGAAAATGTTTGCTTGTTGTCTCCTAAGAATTAAGGGGCTGGGGCCACTCCAGATGCTGATTCACTGGATAATCAAAAGAAAACCTGAAGTAAGTGACTGGACTGATATGTAAAATAAAAGACTGGGCTTTGCTTTTGATCTGCAGGAGATGAGCTATCCAGAGAATTTTTTAGAATAGCAAGAGAGAACTTCTTGGATTATGGAATAAAATACAGAATAAAAAGAGAGAGCTGTCTGGAGATCTCCAGAGAAAGCAGATCAGAGAGAAAGAAAACAGAGCAGAGAGAAAGCAGGCTGGAAAGCTGTCTCCAGAAGCGCATAGGCTCCAAACTTTGACCCACAATTTGACTTTGAGACATTTGGTTTTGCTGCTTCCAGACACCCCAAGCCAAGGCTGGACCTTGGAAGTTAATTCTTCTGATCCATGAGGAACAAACAACCCAGTTTAAAAATGGACCACAGAACTAAACAGAAAATTCTCAAAATAAGAATAAGAAGTTGTTAGTTATAACTTTACATAGCATTCAACATTATTTACCTTCAAGGACATGTAGAATAAAACCAACTTCAGGTCTCATCTACCTTCAGTTAGAATGGTCATCATTAAAACAACATTTCAAAAACTATTGACATGGATGTGGGTAAAAAGGGAGCAAATGTGTAGACCAGTGAAGCCACTTTAGAAATTTATAAATGACTTACGCTGAAATAACACGGCATAAATTATATCACTTGAATTATTTTTAAATAATTGAGAGTTGATTTGGTGCTCAAATCCACACATGTGTGCATACATAGCTAAATATCAGTTTACATTGAGATATCATTTAAGATTGAATAAATGTAATGTAATGATATAGTGAGCATGTATACACTTCTGTTAAAACAATTTCCAAAATATACTACTACATTTAAAACATTAGAACAAGAACATAAAGAAAAAGACCCAACTTGTGTAAGGAAGGCTAGATCTATCAGAATGAAATTGTATTTCTTAGAATATGTGTAAAGAAATTACAAAACTATGGAAAATAATAGCAGTGCTTACTTGTGTCTTTATCCAACCAAAAAATATACTATATATAGAGTAATTAATACTGGACACTTTTACCTTGACACTCTCCTATTTTCCTACCACCCTTGTCTTCCTCCTGCCTCTTCTTTAAAAATCACTTCCTCAAGATCATACCTCCTCAACTTGTTTCATGATCTATTATTCCCATCTAGGTTCATCTGGGTGAACATATCTTTGGAGCTACTTGATAGAGCTTATTGGGATCAGCTGTGGGCACAAAGACTCCTCACCCAGATTCAGCCACTAGCCATTATTTCAGTAACTTGGTAATAAGAACAGGTACTTATGAATACTCCCCATTATATAACAAAGTTTAAATAGAGCGAGTTTTGTGCAGGCCCAGTGTAGGTAACCTCTGTTGCTTTGAATTCCTGATCTCAAAGTCACCTAAGCCTTAAAGTAGGTAGTGTAAGCAAACATCCCATTTTTTATTGCTAAACCCTTCAGGTAGCACTTATTCTCGGCATTGTTGGGTAGTCATGAGTTTCAGCATTAGCCACTATTCACTGCAAGAAAAGATCTCTGATTAAGGCTAAAGCAGCATTTCTCTAGGATATGAGCATTTCTCTATCAAAAATATATAAAAGACAGTTTGATGCTCTTGTCAGGTTAGTCAGATAATAGTATCAGATTCCTCCCTGTGTCTATGTCCTTCCAGTTATAAGTTTTTAGTTGGGCTTTCAGTAACTTTCATAGATTCCCTCATGTGGGGTGCTCCTCTACCCTCACCAGGAAACAGATTTTTACTTCCATAAAACTTGTGCCACTGTGACATAGGGGATCATATATAGTTCACTAATTGTTTCTGCCATTGGAGTTGAATTAGACCACTAGCATCATTTTCTCTCTAGCTGCTTATGTTTATACTCACAAAGTCTATTATCAGCCTTAACTAGCAAGATCTCCTCAGTGGAAAGCAATAAAAGTAGAAAGTCATGGCTGCCCAAGATGCAAAGAATAAGGTATGGGTGAAAGCTTAGTCCTAAGCAAAATATTTTGATTCTCTCTCTAAGGTTCAGGAAACATAGAAGAAGGGGTAACAAAACCAAGTCAGAAGAAGGGCTGTGAAATGTCACACTCTAGGCATGACATAAACATTACAATCATGAACTCACAGCTGTCATTACTGGGACCAGGCCTGAGAAGACCAGTACTATCAATAGTCAGTAATGAGTAGTGAAAGAGGTAAAAAAAAAAAAAGCATATCCTTTCCTGCTGTATTATAAGCTACTTAAAGATTCTGGGACAGGGAAGTTATCATCTGCAGATGTGTCCTCAGAGCAAAGCGAGAGGGCTCCAGTGGGTATGTCTAAATGCAGCACATATAGGCAACCTTTGTCAAAATCAAGGGTCAGCCAATCATAACAAACTTTTTCATGTGTATATGAGACCATTAAGGAAATTTAATATAAATATGTATCTCTATTACAGTGTGAATTTATGTATATTTGTCAAAAGAAAGGCTTGTACCTCACTTCCCAGATGGCTGCTCACTGAATTACATAATCAAAACCACTCACCCAGATTCAGGATAGAGAGTGGAGAACTCTTTAAATGGTTTGGCACGTGTCACTCAGAACTGAGCAGTGCTGATTATAATCATGAAGTCGTAGTCCTCAATATCATAAAAACTTACACTGAACCCCAATGAGATCAAAATCTCTGAAGTATAAAATTTCAAATGATTGAAGTATCAAAAGTTACAATCTTGAGAGCTTAATCTTATAATCCGAAGAGTCCAAATCTTGAAAACCAAAATGTACATTTTTTAAAAAGTTACATAAGGTGTAGAAAGCCAAATCCTGTGGAAAGGATTACAGAGTTTCTAATTGTGCAAATGTATTCGATCTTATGCTTTTCTACTCCTTCATGCAGAAGACCTTGTCTCACTTCAAAAAACATCTTATCCAAGGATAAAAAGAAATGGGCAAGCTCAGTGACCTTCTGAACCACATTCTTGCTGATGAAGGGATTTGGCCAGAGTTCCAGAACACAGTAACTAGTAAAACGTGAAATTTTATTAGTTATAAACTTCAGCGTTAAAGACTGTTTTCTCATGTCACTAAATAAATATAAAATGGAGCACATACTGTGACTTAGATAATTTGAGGCATTTTCACAATTGTTCTCAATATTATTTTAAATTTAATTGATGAATTAATTATCTATTAATGAATTTTCAAATTAATTTTTAAAAATATTTTTAATATTTTTAATCCCCAAATGAAATCAAACTATAAAATAAATACTTGAAAATTGGTGGGACTATTAAGATTGTGATAGAATTTTCAAACAATAATGGCAGATTTGGAGTTTAGGTGGGTTCAAGATTTCTCATGGTAAACTTAAAAGCATTAGCAGTATGTTTAATTTTTTCAAACTACCCTAGAGTATTTGTGAGAAATTTCAAAATTGAAATTGGGTGCATGATATATTACCAAAGATAAATAAATCCTGCCATTTGGCCTTATAAAAGGGGCATGTTTCTGTACTGACATCAATTAAAAGCCAATATGGAGTATTTAATAAGATGGTGTCCCAAAAGTCAATAAATAAATATCAAACACAAAAATATTGTGTACTCTAAATCATTCCTTTCATCTTATGAAATTCAAAAGGCTATTAAATGAATTAAAGACATACGGGTATGGAGAAATCCTCAAAGTTGCTAAATAGTGGGAAAAATGTGTGTACTAAAATAAAAGATATCCATTAAATGATTTTTTTAAAAAAACATTTTAATGTGTGTGTTTCATCTGTGTCTCTGTGTGTGCATATGTATGTGCCAGGGCATTTGTGAAGGTCAGAGGACAACTTGCAAGGGTCATTTCTCTCATTCAACCAGGTGAGTTATCTAGAACAAACTCAAGCCTTTAGGTCTTAAGCAATGTCCCTGCTTCACTGTGTTACTTTTATGCAGGGTATTCATAGTACTGTATTATATATTTATCAGTTATATTTCTGCCAGTTTTTTTCCTACAAGTATCAGTAGAATGTATCCCATATAGCTAAAATAAACCCGTTACATAGAACATATGGAAAATATGGAATATTAAGTAAGAATGCTCATATGCAGTGCTTAGTCTCGCAGCCTAAGCAAGAATTCAGATCGCCAGTCAGAGGGGGTTCTGGGTGGCCCCTCTCTGCTTGGTCTAGGGGCAGAAGTCCCCTCTTTTAGATTGGGTGGAGATGGGTTTTGGGAACACCCTGTATAAAGTAACAACCTCATCTTGAGTCTCATGGTTCTCCATAGCTACCTTATGATAATGTATCTGAACAGGTTTTGCTACCAAATTATATATCTGTTGTTTCACAGAGTTAGGCAGCCTATTTGAGGCCCAGGGACCAGCAGAAATAAGCAAAAATAACCCAAATAGTGGTCCCAAGATGGGAGGAAGTAGGGTTGACAACCATGGAGAGGCTGAAAACCAATTCTTGTACCAGCATTCATCTTTCTCTTTCTCTCTCTGACTTTTCTCAGGGCCTTCTCTGACCTATTTCATGCTCTCTTTAACCCTCCCTGTCTTGTCTATGTAGGTAGACTTGGCAGACAATATCAACTTAGATAAGGACAAGTGAATCATAGGCAGAGTCATAGTGACCTGTCCCCTGAACCTTCAACCAGCTGATACCCTGTTCTGAAAGGTATTTGTATTCCCCCTGAACACCCACACTCCAGTGTCATCCCCTTCCCCACGTCCTGCCTTTTTGTGTTTATATTCCCTGTGTGAATGAATTACTATTTGAAAAATAATAAATAAATTATTTTAAAAAAAGAATGCTCATATGTCTCTCAAATAATTGTTAAATGTCAAAAAGAGCATCACCAAGTGAGAGACCTTTAGCTCAGTGGTGGACCATTTGCATAACATTTGCTATGCCCTGATTTGGATCTCCAGTATTGAGAAAAACAAAACAAAACAAAACAAAACAAAACAAAACAAAACAAAACAAAACAAAACCATCACCAAATAGAACCTAAGGAGCAAGTGTGTGCTATGTTATGGCACAATACAAAGCCTAGTGGAGATAACACTGAAATAGTACTAGATCCTATTAGTGTTCACAGGTCTTCCTTAAAGCCCATAGATTTCTAAGAGAATTTTTCAAGTATTAATTTTCTATTTTTGTTTCTTTTTCTTTCTGTTTCCAGATTTTAGGGGTTTCATTGCATTCTTTTAAATTTTGAGGGCTTTTTGTTTTTGTAATTAGACCTCTTCATTTATATGATCATTTGATTTTTAAAAATTTCCTACATCAAAATGAGTATAAAAATGAAATGTTCTGAGTGATTTGTTATATTTTTACTCAGTCTAATTTTATGCACATATTTCCAACCCTAAGATCCTATTTTAGATCAAAGTTTCTTGTATTTTATTAAATCATGTGCTATACATTTCATTTTATTTCATTCCCTGTAAGGGGGTAAAATATCTATGAAGAGTTAAAGGAAGTTCTAATTCATACAAATATTTTATTGTTTCACACATTTCTCAAAGAATAATTATATATATATATATATATATATATATATATATATATATATATATATTATGCTTAGACAAATATTATGGTATACTTGATAGTCTATGCTTATAAAAGTCCAAAAAATATACAGATATTGTCAATATTAATTGGATAAAATGATGATAAATTGGAATGTATTGTTTTTATATGTTTTGAGCATATATTTTCTGCTAAGATGTTTATATATATTTTAATTAATTATTAATTATTTTACAAAAAGCTTGGGGTGTTTAAACTGCACAGATTTTGTGTTTGAGGATTTTAAAAGAAGATAATATGATATTTAGAATATGGTTTTTAATATTATAAATTAATAAGAAATAAGAAATTTAAGGAAGTATAGTTATACATTACCTGTTTGTGTTTTTTTTTGTTTTTTATTTAGGTTGCCTAGTGCCATCCCTGAAAACTTACATAAAGGTATTGTTATATATACCAAACATGTTATATTTAGCAATATATATGCATATACATGTACATATATACTAGCAATAGCAATGAGTGAAGAAAAAGAAGTATTGAATTTGAAAAAAAATGGAGGGATACATGGGAGGGTTCTGTAGAAGGAAAAGGGGAAGGAGACATGATATTGTAATTTAAAGAATGTTTTGTCTTGTTGCCCCAATGTAACTGATATCAATTACCTTACTTATTAGTAGAAGTTCATTTGATATAAT
The DNA here is from genome assembly GCF_004785775.1 of Grammomys surdaster. Lineage (NCBI taxonomy): Eukaryota > Metazoa > Chordata > Mammalia > Rodentia > Muridae > Grammomys > Grammomys surdaster. Next base: position 2,986,164 of record NW_021604767.1, read on the forward strand.
TCAAAACCAGTTAATGAAATTTCATAACAGGTTCTGTATGTTATGTTCTCTCTGTTGGCTGGTTTTCTTGTCACTGTGACAACATACCTAACAAACAATTATGAGGAAAGAGGTTGTATTTTTGCTTCAAAATTTCAGAAGGTATTTCATCTTGGCTAAGTAAGGTAGAAACAGTGTTGATCGATTTGTACTGGCACAACTTTGAGGGACAGCTTGTCCATATCATATTTAATCAAGATTTGAGAAAAGAACAATTATCTCACATACAAAGTCTCTCTAATTCATGGCTTCTTTTGTTACTAATTTTTTTAAAATATTGTATATGCCAATATCTTGCCAAGTAAATAAATACAACTTGCTCAGTTTGTAAATGTTACTTGTATGTGTTTTTCAAAGCTGACAATTTGATATTGGATAACCAACTGAACTGTTCTTCTCTGGGGAAGACTATTTCTCCTCTTTTCATCATTCCCTACTTTCCTGTGGTTCCTTATGGAAGGTAAAGGCTTCATGGGCTTTTCTGCACCCATTCTTTCATGGCTATTGTCATTGCCCTGTTCAGCTCTTGGTTAGGCAGTCATGTTTGTAAGTATTTATGTGTGAAGCTTCTGGAATTACTAGGAGACACAGAGTGTTACAACAAATTTACTGATGCCTTCACTTCCAGGTCTTAATGATCCATTAGCTATAAATGGAGAAGTGTTTTGTATATATATCCAGTGGTACCAGGCCACAGAATACTGCACTTTGATTGCTTATTTCTTATGGTTCATTAAAACTGTCTTATGGATTGTCCATATTTTGATTTATTGATTGAGTCTGGCCTTTATTCTTCAACACTGTGAAGATTCTCATAAGCTATGGGGTCTTGCAGTCTGAGTGCCTAAAGTGCCACTATTACACAGCAAGCACAAAGTTCTGCTGGCATGTTGAGATGGAATGAGGTTTCCTAAGAATTGGATTGTTGTGGCTTTTGAGAACTACCATGGCCAAACTGGAAAAAATAGTCTCCAATATGGTGCTGCTCAACAAGTATTCTTTCCCTGGAGTGTTTGCCATCTCATTTACTATTATTATTATTATTATTATTATTATTATTATTATTATTAATATTAAATGGTAGTAGTAGTAGCATTATTAGTATTATTATATTACTACATTATTACTAGATCTGTGTATTTGTGTATGCTTAAGTTCATATCATGTGTGACAATGTGTACATGTGTGTCAGCCAAAGAAAACTGGGAGTCAGTTCTTTCTGTTATGTGTGGTAGTATGTAAGAGAAATTTAACTCATAGGTTCATATATCAGGAAAAAAAAAGCCCTCAGCTATGGTGTTTATGCTTAGGGACTTCATGAAATATTTAGGAGATATATCTTTGCTGAAGGAAGTAAATTACTGGCAGGCTTTAAAGATTTATAACCTCATCCTACATCCTGTTTTATTGTTCTGTTTCTTATGTGTAAATAAGGAATGTGAGCAGCCAGGTTAGGTAAAAAAGTAAGGTAATAAGACTTGATCGAAAATTCTTTTACTGCTGAGTCATCTTATCAGTCTTCATACACTTTCTTTGAAATCATGTTTAACAGTTTTATTTAGGAATTTTTGTTTTTATTTTGTTTCTACAAGTGTTTTGGTTACAAATATGTAGGTGCTTCATGTACATGCCTGATGGTTGAAATGATGAAAAGTAGACATCAGAGTCCCTAGGATCCAAACTCAGATTCTCTGCAAGAACAAGTGCTTCTAAGAACCAAGCCATGTCTCCATGCCAAACACTTTAATTTTAAGTGACAGATTTTAAATGACATGTATTATTGTGTCCTGAAGATTATGAAAGGTAACTTATTGTATAGTTATTTTTCTTAGTGTTGATGAAGTATTCTATTTCTTATGTTTATACCCATCTATTTAATATCTACAGTCACCTTGTCTATTCCTTCCATTCTCCTAATTTTAAATGTCCTCATTGTCTGTTTTTTGTCAAACCACACTTCTTCATCTTTCTGACCTGCTGTTTGTTCAACTTTCTCACTGTAAATATAGCTAACTTCAGTAAGTATTAACCATGCCGTAACCTGTAATCTACTCTATTTTGAATTTTTCTTCCATCAGAGACACTAGCTCATTGATTTTTAGCTCAGTGCCATTAAAAATTTTAGAAAACTGGAATAACACAGTTAAAATGTTTGGTATAAGGTGACATGAATTATCCCCTGTATAATTTCTGACAAAGTTTTTGTTCTAATGTAAATTATCATCAGCTTAGTTTCTCTGCCCTTATTTTTGTCTTTCTTGCCTTTCACACTTTCAACAGGTTAGGTCATCACGCTTACAGGATTCTAGCACTTCTCTAACATTCAGGTTCAAATTCTTCCACATTGCTATGAAGTATCAATATCAAAAGCAAAAATTTTCAATTCCAATTCTCTGTATTAGTTACTTTTCTCAGTGTTGTGACAAAATTCCTAACATCAATAACTTAAGGATGAAAAGATGTTATTTTGACTTGTGTTTATCTTAATGTTTTATAGTGGAAAAATAATAAGACTTGGCAGCAAGATCTTAATGCTGGTCAATCCTATCTGGATTGGGAAGCATACTAGATGGTAATCATAGAGCTTTATAATCCTCCAAAAGCAACACTCTGGGACTCAACTCTTTACACCATATTTCCTGCCTCAGATAGTCCAATGCAGTTATAGCATTTGAAGTTTTGCATCAGTTTGAATTCAACAATAATAAACTTAGATTCATCAATAATTGAACAATATCACATTGTTAAAGATAAATTTGTAAACCACTTCTCTACTATTTAAATTAACCAAGGGTAAGGCAAGATTAGAATTATTTAATTCCCTTATCCTGTGTATCTCATTCTTATCTAGCTGTCAAATGAAGCTGGACCTGTGTTTGCCTGAAGACTATCTTATCTATCTCTTTGTCTGTGTTGCTTCGAATACTTTGCCCTTTCTTTAACTGAATATTATAGAAGTTATCACATGGGGAGCAATCAGGTATAATTTATAAAAATCTTTAACAGATTTAAAAAGTATTAATAACTGACCACAATTGACCTCAACTGACTCCAACTGACCAGGTAACAAAGAAATCAATACTTTCAAGTAATATGCATATGTCACATTCAAAATTTATGGTGCACGTTATTGTTTTAAAATGCTTTCTGACTATATTTGCTGGAACTGTAGCATATATATAGACGCACATGCATAGTTCTCTGAGTCAGGGGCACAGTGAAGAATTTTTAAGTTATATTTATGCATTAATTTAGTTGTAAAACTTTCTTATGTGGAAAATCTAAGAGAAATAAATTTGTTTATTGTTTTGTTCTCCTAAAGGCAATTTAAACAAACAGAGTAGAATGCCAGTCTTAAGTTTTAGATGACCTTAAGATGTATTGTTAACTCTTCAAGATGTATTATTAACTATGAGGTTCAGCAAAATTTCCAGTCCTTTTTAATGTAAGAGATATTTTGCATAATAAAGCACTACCATAAAATTATTGTTCAGATATATGGGAAATATTTCACATTCAAATGGTACTAACAGGCACCATTATTTTTAATATACACTAACCATTAGAATCTTTACAAGGTTATAGAATGTGGAATTCATTCCCTTTGGCATCAGGAAAAAGAAAACAGCTCTTTAATCTTCTATAGTACAATAAATGAGAAATGAAGTAGAATAATTAAACACCAGACAAGCATTAAAAACAATTTGTCACCTAGAAAGAAGATAAACAATTATGAACTCCAAGAGGATCTTCATATAAATTATTAAGATTAATAAATATTTCGACAAACTAGGTGTATGAATGTATTTGGTTTCATATGCATATATGAAACCAGATATATATTTACATGTATATAACTATATATATATATAACTGTATATATAACTATATATATAACTATATATAACTATATATATAACTATATATATATATAACTATATATAACTATATATGTAACTATATATAACTATATATAACTATATATATAACTATATATATATAACTATATATATATATATATATGAAACCAAACACACACACATAAACACACACACACACATACACACATACACACACAAAATAATTCAAGTCTCTGTTTAATATTCTCAAGAGAGATATAAATCCTAATTTCCCTCAACAATTAATTGACAAAAGAGGAGTAATCTCACAAAAATAGAAGAAGCTATTATTAACTGATATATTATATATTCTGATTAGTTGTTAGCTGTTCTATAACAGTCCTTTGATAAAAGAGATTATTAATATAGATTTATATTTCCTTAAATAGTGTCTTCATGACTCTCTTGAGTGTGGAAGGAATGGCTGCCAGCACTTCTGCCCTGATTTTACAAGACCTCTGAAAAATTGGCTTTAAGAACAAAAGAGGGGAAACAGTACCCCCCCCCAGAAGGAGTCCTCTGAAATACTCTCCATCATGCCTTGTTCAACTTTTAACTCTTTAAAACTGAAAGCCCATGGCAAATCTGCTGCTGACTGCCTCTGGCATCACCGAGACCAATAAAAACTATGCCACAGTTATGTGGAAGGACCTTCTTACCCTTAAAGGGAATGGCCCAGACCTAGTTCTCTTATGAGGCTGAGGATTGATATGCCTGTTTGATACCACAGAAGGCACAACTGAATGGCTACTAAGAAGATTGATGAAATAAATAGATACTCCCACAAAACTAAGGCCAACCTTAAATAAGATGAATAACAATTGACACCCAAGGAAGAGAAATCTCCCTGAGAATTCTCTTCTTTTTCCTTTCCACGTAAAAATGAATCACCCGTGATGTCTGCTGTTAGAAGTTCTAATCCAGATGCTGGCCTCCAAACTTATACTACTCAGACCTTCAATGGGCCATTGACAAGAACATCAAATAGCTAGAGATTAACATCACTAATCTGAAGAAATCCCTCATTTCGCTGTCTGAAGAGACCTCCAAAAATTTCAAAGGACTTTATTGGACTTGATTTACTCTTTTACAATAGAAGAGACTGTGTACAGCTCTTGACTGTGTACAGCCCTTAAAGAAGAATGTTGCCTTTACATAAACAAGACAGGGATGATTAAAGAGAGCATGTAAAAGGTCAGAGAAGGCCCTGAGAAAAGACAGAGAGAGAAAGAGAAAGATGAGAGCTGGTACAAGAATTGGCTTTCAACCTCTCCATAGTTGTCAATCCTACTTCCTCCCATCTTGGGATCATTAATTGGGTAAGTTTTGCTTAAAATGTTACCTTCTTAAACTAAGGAAGTATTCAAAATGACATTTTATAATCATGTTCTCTATTTAGTATGCTATACTTTCACCTTTTAGCTCTCTTGAGTGAGAAGGAATGATTATTTTGGAAGGTATATGCAAGATCTCTTTCCCACACAGGTTTTTGCTGTTTTGATGCCTAGAAACTGCAGATGTATCACTGTATTTACCCAAAAGTACCATTAGGACATTTAAAAAAATATTTATTGGTTTTAACTTGTTTTATCTTTTCTCCAGATTAGACATGGGTACTATTTCTTTTATTGCTAGAACTTCTCTAACATTGGTCACTAGAAGTATCTTCAGTTACCTTCTGGATCATTTAATAATTTCACATGTGGCCTTCTTTGTATTAGTTTGATAAAATGAGATGAGCCAGTATTATTGTGAATATTTTTTTCTTCAGTTCTAAAATTATCCTTTTCTCTGCTAATTTTTAGCTTCTTTAAATAGTGCTGCTAAACATTGTATTAGAAACATCTATACTTTATTTACTGTTGTATTTGTGCAGTTTATCATTTTATAAAATTTAATCCTATATCTTTATGTCTTTATGGGCTTTGTTTTCTCTTAGAGATCTCCTACTACAAACTTATCTCTATGAACCATATTACTAGAGTTCATTCCTTTCCTTTTCATGTTTGGTCTATTATCAAGCAGAACATATTTTTGTGTAATATTTGAAATGCTCTTCAAATGACTCTTTTTATATTGAATTCTGAAAGCACAGTAGCACTTTTTTAGAAAGCTGAATATTTCTTTCCTGTAGAAAATATTTTCTCTTTAAAAAGTTTACACAATCTGTGAAGAATTGAGTGGGATTTTAATGGGGATTGCATTGAATCTGTAGATTGCTTTTGGCAAGATGGCCATTTTTATTATATTAATCCTGCCAATACATGAGCATGGGAGATCTTTCCATCTTCTGAGATTTTCTTCGATTTCTTTCTTCAGAGACTTGAAGTTCTTGTCGTATAGGTCTTTCACTTGCTTGGTTAGATTCACACCAAGATATTTTATATTATTGCAACTATTGTGAAGGGTGTCATTTCCCTAATTTCTTTTTCAGTCTGTTATTTTTCATGTAGAGGAAGGATTTGTTTGAGTTGATTTTATAACCAGCCACTTTGCTGAAGTTGTTTATCAGGTTTAGGAGTTCTCTGGTGGAAGTTTAGGGGTCACTTAAGTATACTATCATATCATCTGCAAATAACGATATTTTGACTTCTTCCTTTCCTATTTGTATCCCTTTGACTTCTTTTTGTTGTCTAATTGCTCTGACTTGGACTTCCAGTACTATATTGAATAGGTAGGGGGAGAGTGGGCAGCCTTGTCTAGTCCCTGATCTTAGTGGGATTGCTTCAAGTTTCTCTCCATTTAGCTTAATGTTGGCTACTGGTTTGCTGTAAATTGTTCTTACTATGTTTAGGTATGGACCTTGAATTCCTGATCTTTCCAAGACTTTTATCATGAAGGGATGTTGAATTTTGTCAAATGCTTTCTCAGCATCTAGTGAGATGATCATGTGTTTTTTTCTTTGAGTTTGTTTATATACTGGATTACATTGATGTATTTCCGAATATTGAACCATCCCTGCATTCCTGGGATAAAACCTACTTGATCATGATGGATGATTGTTTTGATATGTTCTTGGATTCGGTTTGCTAGAATTTTATTGAGTATTTTTGCATCGATGTTCATAAGCGAGATTGGTCAGAAGTTCTTTTTCTTTGTCAGGTCTTTGTGGGGTTTGGGTATGAGTGTAATTGTAGCTTCATAGAACGAATTGGGTAGTGTTCCTTCTGTTTCTATTTTGTGGAATAGTTTGAAGAGAATTGGTATTAGGCCTTCCTTGAAGGTCTGATAGAATTCAGCACTAAAACTTTCAGGTCTTGGGCTTTTTTTTACTCAATTATTCACAGAGTTAGAAAAGGAAATACTCAAATTCATATGGAATAACAAAAAAACCAGGATAGCGAAAACTATTCTCAACAATAAAATAACTCCTGGAGGAATCACCATCCCTGATCTCAAGCTGTTCTACAGAGCAATAGTGGTAAAAACTACCTGGTATTGGTACAGAGACAGGCAGGAAGATCAATGGAATAGAATTGAAGACCCAGAAATGAACCCACACTCCTATGGTCACTTGATCTTTGACAAAGGAGCTAAAACTGTCCAGTGGAAAAAGGACAGCATTTTCAACAAATGGTGCTGGTTCAACTGGAAGACAACATGTAGAAGAATGAAAATTGATCCATTCTTATCCCCTTGTACAAAGCTCAAGTCTAAGTGGATAAAGGACCTCCACATAAAACCAGATACACTGAAACTAACAGAAGAGAAGGTGGGGAAGAGCCTTGAATACTTGGGGACAGGGGAAAAGTTCCTGGACAGAACACCAATGGCATATGCTCTAAGGTCAAGAATTGACAAATGGGACTTCATAAAATTGCAAACTTTCTGTAAGGGAAAGGACACTGTCAATAGGACAAAACGACAACCAACAAATTGGGAAAAGATCTTTACCAATCCTTCATCTGATAGAGGGCTAATATCCAATATATACAAAGAACTCAAGAAATTAGACTCCAGACAACCAAATAACCCTATTAAAAAATGGGGGATAGAGCTTAACAAAGAATTTTCAACAGAAGAACCTCAAATGGCCGAGAAGCACCTAAAGAAAAGTTCATTATCCTTAGTCGTCAGGGAAATGCAAATCAAAACAACCCTGAGATTCCATCTCACACCAGTCAGAATGGCTAAGATTAAAAACTCAGGTGATAGTAGATGCTGGCAAGGGTGTGGAGAAAGAGGAACACTCCTCCATTGTTGGTGGGAATGCAAGATGGTGCAACCACTTTGGAAATCAGTGTGGCGGTTCCTCAGAAAATTGGACATAGCATTACCTGAGGATCCAGCTATACCACTCCTAGGCATATACTCAGTAGATACTCGAACATATAACAAGGACATATGCTCAACTATGCTCATAGCAGACTTATTTATAATAGCCAGGAGCTGGAAAGAACCCAGATGTCCTTCAACTGAGGAATGGATTAAAAAAATTGGTATATTTACACAATGGAGTGTTACTCAGCTATGAAAAACAATGAATTCAAGAGTTTCCTAGGTAAATGGATGGAACTAGAAATTATCATCCTGAGTGAAGCAAGCCAATCAGAAAAGAACACACATGATATTCACTCACTGGTTATTGGGTATTAGCCCAGAACCTTGAAATGCCCAAGATGCAACTCACAGGCCACATGAAGCTCATAAAGAAGGAAGACCAAGTTGGGGTGATTTGGTCCTTCTTAGAAGGAGCAACAAAATACTCAAGGGAGCAAATATGGAGACAAAGTGAGGGACAGAAACTGAAGGAGGGGCCGTCTCAAGACCACTCCACCTGAGTATCCATCCCATGTGCAGTCACCAAAGGTAGATGCTGATGTGGAAGTCAGGAAGTGCATGCTGATAAGAGCCTGATATGGATGTCTCTTCAGAGGTCTTCAAGACCCTGACATATTCAGAGGCAGATGCTCACAACTAGCCGTTGAACTGATCATGAGGTTCCCAATGGAGTAGTTATGATGAAGACCATTGGAGCTGAAAGGGTTTGTGGCACCATGAGGAGAGCAACAATAACAACAAACCACAGATCCCAGGGTCTAAACCAGGAGCCTGGGAGCACTTAGGGAGGGATCTAAGGCTTCAGCTGAATATGTAAGAGTGGAGGGCCCTGCTGGGCATAGGTGGAAGATGAGATCCTTGACCACATGAAGGCTGGACATCCCAGGGGGTGGGAATTTTGAGGGTGGCCAAGTGGGAGTGGGGGGGTAGGTAGGGGTTACACCCACAGAGAAGAAGGAGTAGGGGTAAGGGGATAGGGGGTTCCCGGGTGGGTGGGGGATGGGGTAAGGGGACAACATATGAAATGTAAATAAAACATCCAATAAAAAAATTAATAAAAAAGTTTACACACTTTACTGGGATTCTTATTTCATCAAATTTCTATGTAATCTCTAAATGTAAATGACTTCATGTAGATTTAAAATATCATCTAGTAGATCAGATCACCAACTGTAATAATCAATATGCATGTCTTTGATAATCATAAACATGTGTTGATTTTTTCCATAATCTTGATAAGATAAGAAAATAGTGATAAAATGTCAATTATGAGTGTTTTGATAAGAATGCTGAAATTAAAGATCACAGAGACAAATTTACCATACTTGCTTTTCTTGATATAAGGTGGTAAAGCTCCTAACTAATTAAGACTCCTTTAAGTTCTGCAAATTATACTTCATGCTTTTTCTTTAAATAAAATCAGATAAATTTTATCAGCCCTGTTTACAAATATCAATGTTTTTATATGCTCTCATAAATAGTATTACAAAAAATATTGTTTTGTATTTCATTCATATATATATATGTATATATATATATAAAATGTGTGTGTATGTGTGTGTGTGTGTTTAGTTTCATATATATATATATAAAAATATTTGGTGTCAAAAGCAATCACTCAATTTAGCAATGTGATGTTTTGACAATTGAGGTCAGAGCATGGTCAGTGTCCTTGAACAGTACTGAATCAGGTAATTAAAGATTGGAATAATAGTGAGACTGAAGGAAGCTGAGCTACAAATATCAGTGAGGATGTTTTTTATTACTTGTGCATTTTTAGAGTAATGGTGTAGCAGAAAGGGTCAATTTGGAATCATCTGACACAATGGTGGTAATCAAAGAAAAAACATCCTATATATGTTCATGCAGGAGTACTAGTCAGAGAAAATGCTAGTAAGTTCATTGATGATTTCTATAACTTTCATGTAACATGGAATGCCATGTGCCCAGAATCGTCCTTTGTGGTAGAAGCAGAAACTGTAGAAGTTTGCTCACCAGTGAGAAAAGGAACAGAGATAACTATCCAAGAGGATAAATCTACACTTCTTGTAGATCAAAATTTGGCCGAGACTTTGTTAAAATCTGTTTAAGGTTTGACATATATTTTATTAGTTTTCTTCTACTAGATTCTTTCTAAATAATAAGGGTTGCCAAGCAGGCAAACATAAATAACTCCTTTACTCAAGGTAGAAATGTGTAGATAATTTTAAGGGAAGGCCTTTCATAATTGATTATAAAGTCTAATCTATGTATAAGAAAATGAAGAATAAGATTTGGAGATTATGAGATGTGTTGAAAATTGATATCACATGGTGAAAAATAAAACATCCTCAAGCCATCTTACTATTCCATACATGAGAATGTATGCATACTAATTAGATGTTTTCAGGGTATCACTTCAAAACTCATTACTAAACAAATATCTCTGCTCCATTCCATTTAGATGGTGTCCAAATACAACTTAAGCCATTATTTGAGCAGATGTATCCATACAAACCTTTTGTAGATTTTCATCCATTGAAGTGAGAATTTACATTCATGAAACATGTCCAACACTGCCTGATGTTTAACAAATAGTGTATGAATGAGTGTAAGGCTGGTAAATGGAAAGAAAGGCTATTTGGGATATTTCTGTAGAGAGAGTTTTGTCAGTGAAGAGGAAGACTCCAATATGTACTGGAATCATAAATGCTTCTTTTATGTGTGTCATTTTAAAGATTAGCTTTTTGCTAGTAGTGAGAGCTGTATTGAGAAGTCATAATATTGCTAAAATAATGTTTGATTTCGAGCAGCCCTTCTTAATTTGCTACTATTCTCTCACTTGGGACATTGATCACGGTCTAATTGCAGCTCCTTTTGCTTCCGATTGTGTGCTCCCATTCATTTTTTTTCTACAGGCAGCTTTCAGCCGCATGGATAATTATATTTAATTTCATGAGTCTCAGAATGAGATTGTGATGCCTAAATGAGATCTTTTGTTTTTTCGTTTTTCTCCCTTGCTTACTCTCCTCCATGAATCAAAAATTTCTGCAGATAATTGATTGTTCATTTTTAAGAGGTATTATTTCATGAAATAAACCTAATAACTTCTCAGGTCCAATGAAAATATTATTTTACAGAAAGCCTTGGTCACTGACCCTACTTTCATGTTGGAAGACAGAGAGTTGTAATACTTCTAATACTGTTAATTAAAGTGATATCAGATGTTTATGTCATTTTTGAAAGAGATAAATGTGCAGGACATTTTTCAAATAGTCCCATAGATTAAAGCTGTTGTTTGCCCATCTTCATAAAACCATTCTCAAGGCACATATTTACAGGAGAAATATCTGGGCATATGGACTTAGTACATATGTCATTCTATAAAATTACTGTCAAAATGCAAGATGAGAATTACCAGAAAAATACATCAAAATTATTTTTTCTTGAGAAAGTTAGTTATCATTCCCAAGCTCCTCTGTAGTCAGCACAGAGCTTCCTGGCAGCTAGAACAGCAGGAGCCAGCTAATGAGGCAAGTCACCCGTTATCATCTCTGTGCTTAGCCTGATTTAGTTATCTGAATCAAAATGACAGACTCAGGAGGAAGGCTCCTGGGAACTTGACTGAAAATGTTATGTTGATGTAACCATGCATTGATCAGTCTGGTGGAGTGATTCTTAGTCTCCATGCCAACAAGAAAAAGAAACAAACAACAACAACAAAAAAATACTGGGTTAAAGGGTGTGCTTTAGGAAAATGATATTGGGCAAGATATTTTCTTTTGAAACAGTCTGACTTAAACATTGAAATAAGCTTCAAGCCCTGACCAACTCAGGGCTTCTCAACACATAAGCGGTTTTATAAAGTAATTTCAGCTTGTCAGGAGCAATTTTCTTCTTTCCCTTTAGGATTACTTATAACTTTAGCTTTGCAACTATAGCCCATGTTATTGCTGCCTATTAACTTTATTCCACTGTGAAAGATGAAAGAATTAACTCTTCCAGTCCTCCCCTAGTCTCCCCTGATCCATTATATACAGCTGTTTTTATAGAGTACTTGACAGGTAAGGGATAAAATTAAGAGGGTTGATAAAAGATGTAAATCACCTAAGGGGACTATGTGCTATTGACATATGGCTGTGACTGTTGAATTGATGGTCCTCAGTAGAAGAAAGGTGATGCTGTTGTTGTTTTATGTCAGGTGGTTTGGCAGAGTATTCTTTCTCCTAATAGTCAAATGATCAATGATCAGAACAATGTTAAGTGTACATTAAAAGTCATATATGAGGAAGAAGAGATTGTCTTTCTAAAGATAGAACAATTCAACATTCAAACCTTATTCCATCAAAGATAACAAGAGTGAAGATGATATATAGAAGGGAAGGTTTTGTAGTGTTTAACATACATACAAATTTCCATCATAGGGAAGCAATAGAAAAAAGGATACACCAACACATTTTCTTCCTATTGACATTCTGGGTTCATTTTATGCTCATTGGTTAAAATGTACAAGATATCTATAATGCGTTCACTGCAGTTATTTAACTTGATTTGCTTATTGCATTATGATATAACAATTTTCTGAACTAATACAATTTAATGCAAACAAGCAAGCAAGCAAGGAAGCAAGCAAGCAAGCAAGCAACCAACCAACCAACCAAACAAACAAACAAACCACCTCCTTCTCTGGGTCTTTTGGCAGCCTGTCCAAACCTGGAAAACAAGTGCTCAGCTGTATCAAAGAGTGAAATAAGAGCCAAGAGGAAGCTAAAATCCGAACTTTAACCACATGCTGGATAGCAAGAGAATTTGTCTGTTGCATATAAGGTTTTTCTTTCCATTCAATTGGAGCACTGTTTTGGTGATTATCCCCCTTCCTCTGGTTGCTGTTTTAGTATTTAATCCATGCTGAGAATAGTTACAGTGTTAAGCATATACAGCCCACCTATTACCACCAGTTGTTTGAATGAGAAACATTCCTCATAGTCTCATGTATTTTAACACATGGATGATTGTCCTTTGGGGGCGGTTGTAGAACCTTTAGGAAACTGAACCTTGATGGAGAAAGTATATCATTGAGGTCAGGATTGGTGGGTTGACAGCCTCATTCTGTTTCATTATCTGCTTTTCTATTTCTTGTATGGGGATGAAAATGTGATTGGCTAGTTGACTCTGTTATTCTTTCTGTGGAGTTCTTATCTTTTTCAAGGCCTCCAACCCATCCCTCAACTCTTCCATAAGAGTACCAGACCTCTGTCCAATGTTGTGAGTATCTGCATCTGTTTCATTCAGCTGCTGGGTAGATCCTCTCAGAGGACAGTTATGCTGGACTCATGTCTGCAACCATAACACAGTAGTGTTATTAATAGAGCCAGGGGCCGGGTGGTGGTGGCGCGGGCCTTTAATCCCAGCACTTGGGAGGCAAAGGCAGGCGGATTTCTGAGTTCGAGAGTTCGAGGCTAGCCTGGTCTACATAAGTGAGTTCCAGGACAGCAAGGGCTACACAGAGAAACCCTGTCTCAAAAAAAAAAAAACAAAACAAAACAGAAAAAACAAAAAACAAACAAACAAAAAAACAGAGTTGCCGGGCAGTGGTGGCGCACACCTTTAATCCCAGCACTTGGGAGGCAGAGGCAGGCAGATTTCTGAGTTCGAGAGTTCGAGGCTAGCCTGGTCTATAGAGTGAGTTCCAGGACAGCCAGGGCTACACAGAGAAACCCTGTCTCGAAAGAAAAACAAAACAAAAACAAACAAACAAACAAACAGAGTAATAGTGCCAGGGATTTGTCCTAGTCTATGCGTTGGGACTCTAGTTGGGATGATTATTGTTTGGCCATTCCTTCAGTCTCTTCTCCATCCTTGTCCCTTCATTTTTTTAAGACAGGACAAATTTTGAGTAGAAAGTTTTGTGAGTGGTGTTCTTATCCCTTCACTGGTGGTCCTAACTGTCTACAGGAGGTGGACTCTTCACATTTCATATCCCCATTGTTAGTCTTCTTGGCTAAGGCCACCCCTGTTGACTCTGGGGAGCCTCTGCTATTCCAGATCTCTGGACCTGGCCCCTGGCACATATATGGCAGACATGCAGCTCAGTCTCAATGTAGGTCCCTCAAAAAATGGAGTAGGGGCTGTCTGTAAAGACAATAGGGCTATCTTGTCCGTTCTCATTGGGAGAGGATGCACTTAACTCTACAGAGACTTGATGATCCAGGATGGGAGAATACCCAGAGGAAACAAGGGTGGATTGGGGGAGGGACTCTGTGAAGGGGAAGCAGAAGCAGGGGAAATATTTTAGATGTAAATAAATTAAATGATTAATTTAAAAAATCAGAAAATGTGATTGGCTTAGTTTCTGCTCCTGCTGCTATACCCTGTAGTGGGCTCTATTCCTTTGGAAGGTTAAACTAAAATAAACCCTTTCTCCCTTAATGTGCTTTTGTTAGAATATTTTATCACAATTGAAAAGTATTTAGTTACTTATAACTTACCCTAGAGAACACACTACACAATAGGCACTTAGAGTCCATGACATCCAAAGCTGGTTGTAATGTAGAGATTTCCAGCCATCCCTAACAACCCTTGAAGGTATTCAGAAGTCTGGAAAAATAGTAATGGAATGAATGGTCTGACAAAATGAGATTCAGGGCTAGAGAGCTTGGCTAATTTGTGCTGCTCTGCACCCTGACCTAAGCATAAGTGTTCCTTGGTGGCCTGAAGCACAGATGCTTGTTACTAATAACATCCAACCAGATGCACCCAAGTTTCCAGGGCCTAAAACACCAACCAGAGAGTACAAACGTTAGAACCTATGGCACTAGCTGCATATGTAGCAAAGGATTGCCTTATCTGTCATCAATGGGAGGAGAGTCCCATTGGCTTGATAACTCAGGGTAGGGGAATGCCAGGGCACGGAGGCAGGAGTTGTTAGGCAGGTGGGGGAGCACCTTCATAGAGACAGTGCAGAGGGAGGAAGGGATGGGGTGTTTGTTGAGGGGAAATTGAAAGGGGAATAACATTTGAAATGCAAATAAATAAAATAACCAATAAAAATGTTTTGCAGATTTATAAAAACAATTAATATTCAATAAAAATTGATCCATACTCCACTTCAACTTTTTTGTTTGTTTTGTTTTTATTTTATGCCATTTCAATTACATGCAGATATTAAGGTCAGTTCTAGGTTGAGGAACTAGCAATACAATAAATGCAAATATTCAAGGAACAAGCAAGAAAATAACCACAAATAGTCAAAGAACAAGCAAGGTAATAAACAAAATTCCATGAACACTCCTGTGATCACTGTTTCTAGGGGCTTATCAGGATAACCAAAATATCTAAGTCAACTTCCCTGTCCTAGCTCAAAGTCATTTTCATGTCTGAAGACTACTTCCTTGTTCTAGCCTAAAATTTAGATTCCTGCTTGAAATTACTAATTGGTTCTAGCCTAAGATTTAGATTCCTGTCTGAAATTATTTCTTTGCTTTAGCCCAATGCTGGATTCCTGCCTGAAGCCCATTTCCTTGTCCTTGGCCAATGTCAGATTCCTGCCAAGCAGCCCTAAAAGTTCTCCATATATCCCCCTTTTTTAGTTTATAAACAAAACTGAGCCTGTCTTAGGTCATTCTGACACAAATGCCTTCCTGTCCTCTCGTGGAATATTCATTATCAAAAGTAATGCACTTCTGTCTTAGGTCGACAAGGCTTTGTGCAGAATCTTTCCCATCCTTGGCTCTTCAGTCTGTTAAATTAATAAATCTCTCTCGGGTCCATTTTCAGTTTCAAGCCATGTACTTTGGCTGCCAACATATTGATGTTGTTAAAGACAAGCTTTAGCATGATGGGCAGGAATAAAAGTATTCCCAGGACAAAAAGGTATAGCATGATCAAGCTATATATGCCATTCTTGAAGCTTGATCAAAATGGAAATACTGACCCCAGGCCGTAGATAATTTTATCAGTAGTATCTGCAGCATCAAAGCTCAGCAGAGCAGTGTTCTTTAAATTCATAATCTCACTATGCAATGTTAAAACATCTAGAGAAGTGTTAGAATTATGCTACATACCCTGCAAGTCTCTTTAAACTTATTCCTAATTATAATTACTATCATTGTACATTTTAGAAGTAACACAAATCCATTGCATACCTCACTTCTTTTTTTAAAAAAATTTTTTTTGAACATGAAATTCTTTTTTATAGCATGTTTTACAAGGGGAGGGGGTAAGAGGGGCCAGGTGGTGGAAAAGTACAGAATCTTCTTGGCCTGTGCCTTGAAACATGTCATGGTCTATACGGTACACTGCCTTGAATTATGATCTACCTGCTGTTCTTCAGAAGATATGGTACACTGCTTGAGTTATGGTCTCCCTGCTATTCTTCAGAAGATATGGTACACTGCTTTGAGTCTATCTGGAGTTGCCAAGCAGGATCTTGCAGTTGCCAAGCTTCAGAGGACATTGTGCAGGTGGGGAAAGGTAGGGGGTGAGGGTAAGGGCGAGGGTCCTGGGTTCTGGCATCTCCCCCTTCTCTGCTTAGTTAGAGAAGGCGTCTTATGATCAATCCCAACTATGTGAATTTTGAATTTGGATGTCTAATTATGGGGGGTCTGAGACAAGTTCACAACCCCAAAACATTGATGAGAGACGAGTCACATCGATGGTCGAAGGCTTTAGGCTGTCGATGATGGGCAACGTCAAGGGACCCCGAGGTGGGTGCTTCTTATATGGATAGATAACAGAACCAAGACATCCTATCAGGGTAGTTTATATCACTTAACCTTTCTGAGGATTATTCATCTTCTTTCATGCCTGTGGTATTTTCATTGTTACTTAATTTCTTTAGTATTTTAAACACTGTCTTTGTTTGTTGTTAGGTGTTTGTTTTTTGTTTGTTTGTTTGGGAAGAGTTGTTTGGGGTTTTTTGTTGTTGTTATTGTTGTTTTGCTTTTATTTTTTCACATTCTATCTATAAAGTTCCCCTGAGATTCCCTGTTGTCTGAGTGCAGAAGAATATTTATTCAGCTAAAACATGTTGACTGAGACAATATGGTGGACGTCTGTACTCAAGATCCTAACTGAAAAATCTATTGCTTCCAGGAGGAGTTGTCCACTAATTGACCTGAGAACTGCACATAGGAGAGAAAGGCTACAATAACAAAAGGAAGAAAATAAACAATGCCTCTCTTGATTCCTCCCTAGATGCTATCACAGCAATGAAAGTTCAAAGCAAATATCAAAGGAAGCAGGTGAACTGTGGAGCTAGACTAGCGTTCCTGTGAATACAACACAACGCCTACAATGACTGGAACTCCCTTAGGATAGCAGTCAATTTCAGCTCCAGTAGTTTTGTCCTTGCTTAAATCAGTCAGTTTGCAAAGAGAGGAGGAGGCATAGTCCTGCAGCCCCAGCAATCCACTGTGACTTCCCTAGGAGATGTTGAGTCTAACAAATAAGGAAACAGTGAAATTTATAATTTGTACATTTTTCTACCTGCAAGTATTATAAGAGAATGTTGTCTTTCAACTTAACTAACTTCTTAATCCCATCATCAGCTATATATTTTTAAATAAATAAATATCTTTTAAAATATTATCTAATTTCATCCTTAGTCAATTCTGATTGTTCCCCTAACTTATTTATCTGTAAAGAAACTTCATTAATTTTGGTTCCTTTCCCTAGAAAAGGTCAATGGTTTTATTCCTTTATGTGCTCATGTTTACATTTTGATGAGAGCAAATTTTGTTACTCAAACCTCCACAGATAATAATTTTTAACAACAAAAATGTCTAATCATTGTTCTATTTTGATTTTATAGCACCAGCATAGAATTTCTCCTGCATTCAACACAACATAGACACCTTGAAGTGACAAATGCTTGCCCATGAAAAATACTTCAAACACAGTGCTACTAGGCACACTTGCCAAGGGGATTGTGCTTCCAGCCATGACTATTCTTGGCAACTAACCACCACAAGCCTTGAAAGATTCTCCTTTGCAATAGATATTCATCTGTGAACTCTAGGTCTCTCTGATGTTTATTCACTCAGGATAGAAGGAAAAATATCTATAGGTATTCAGTGCAAGATCTGTGATTGACACAATTTAAGGCTACTGATTAACCTTTATGCACGTCTTGCAGTTGCTGAACCAGGTAACCAAGATTTGATTCGTGTAATAACAATTTAGAGACAGGTACAGAATCTTCTTTTTTTTATCCATCCAAGCAGTTTTAAGTATTTTTCAGGATAATGTTGGCCACTGAGGCTTCTCCTATGCATATTCTATGATCCCTATGTTATAGCACTGGGCTCTGAAGAGCCTTATTCCATAAGGACTTTTTGTCCACCTGAGTCTTTATTATAGTGATGTAAGTGTGACAGGTTGTATCAAGAACAGATAAAACCTGAGTGTTCACCTTAAAGGTGATGAGGCAGCTAAAACTTGTAGACATTTATTGACACCTCCAGAAACCCAGAGCTCAGTGGTATAATGTTGGAGGGGAGATAGTTAAGCTTCCAAGAGTAGAGGACTAAAGAGTACCTATTAAAGAGTAGTTTGGTGCCTTAATTCTATTCACTATTTGTCTATATTCTAACCCCAGAGCAATAAGCCTTTTCCTTGAACTATAAGCATCTAGCTACAAAAACTTGGAACCTTAAGCTTTCAGTTCACAAGGGTTAGAACTATAAGCTTCTGGAATCAGAAACTTAATGTATGACTCTTTGAATTCAGGCCCTTCTAGTATCAAAGGAACTAATGTTTATTTAGCTTTAATTTCTATCAGTGTACAACAAACACAATCCAGGAAGCCATTCATGACAGCAAAATAATTTAGATAACATCATTGTAGGTTTAGGTGTTGCTTGAGTAGAAATCAGTACCTCTATCAACTTCTTAAATAAAGATTGACTCCACACTTTGCATTAAAAGTCATTAAGACATTTGTAAAAACTTAGTTTGGATATTAAGTTTCAAATTTAGCAGAAAAGAGCTACAATCTTCTATTCATAGTTATTTCTACCCTGGAAGGAAAGTTCACTGTTTCAATTGAGCGTGTGGTATTTACAATCAAGCTCTGTATAGGGATACATGTAATTTAGATTATTTGGCATATTATACTGTCATGCTGGGAAAATGTTGTTATTCTAATATATCTGTACAAGTTTTACAAGTATGAATATTTTATTTTTCTTTCCAGGTAACCTGTACTGAACAATAATACAGAACTATACCACCAAAAATCATAAACATCCAATATAACAAAGAGAGGTTATTAAACAGGAAAAAGATACTACTACATACTACAATGCATGAGAACTTGAAGTTAACTCTGAATCTAATTTGTGTCACCTTTGTGAGTGCTAGAACAGTCAATATTCTTTCTAAAACCATGTATTTGGTTTCATTGTGGATCATCATATAATTGGGTATGTGCTTGCTTAAAGATATTGCTTATTTGTCATTCCATGCTGCATTCCAGCCACTCCTTATAAAAAAGAAACATTTGCTTTCTTAAATTGCTCCCACACTTGTCAACTACTTGGATTCAATGTATTCAGTCATGTTTTGCATTCAGTATTCTAAAAGAGGGAATGAAAACCATCTTGACAGATTATTTTTCCTTAGAGAATTTCCGTTTTAAAGCTTTATGCAAAAAGAATACTAGATTAATGATAACGGAGAAGCAAGAAATATTCCTTCTGGTCGTGGAGCAGTGAAATGACACATGGTAATGTGTGCCGTCATGTATACTCCTCAAATCCCAGCAGAATTGGAAAGACTTGAATCTCGGCATTGTGCTTTTTCTATTGCATAAATGGCATTTTACGTATTTAGCATTGAAGGTCTGCTACTGAGGAACATGGTTTTAAAGCATCCTTTTACTCTATAGTTTAAAAAATCTAAAGCAGTAAAGATATTTTTAAAAGAATGGGGACAAAAATAGAAATGTTAATGTTTGTGTGTATGTGTGCATGTGTTTGTGCCTTGCATGTATGTGTGTGCATGTGTGCAGATGTGCTCATGTGTATGCATGTTTTTATGTATGTCAATGCAGGTGTATCATGCATACCCATGTGTGTTTGCATGTGTACATTTATGTGCATGTGGCTGTGTGTATGCACACATCTAGAGTAGTGATTATAAATAGAAATAGCCTCCATTGTTTGATATTGGTCTATTCCCCATTGTACATAACATATTAGCACTCTAGTTTTCCTTATAGTTTTGATGTTATATAATGCCTGTGGCTATGCAACATGCTTGGGGAATCAAATTGAGGTACTTTTTGATTAGATTTGTGTTCGAAAGAAACAGTGCTAACGTAAATTAGCTTCAGTTCTTTCTAACCCAATAAAAAACCTTTGAATAATTTTTTTACTCAAGTTATATTATATTTCAATTAATCTATTGAGTATTATCTAGAACTAGAATTTTTTTAACAAAAATTTTGTTTAAAATAAAGATAACATATTTTACTGGCATACTGACTAATTTTGATGCCTCATTAAACATGAATATACAATACAAAAGCTTAAAAATACCTATCACTTTGTTCACTCATTTGGACTCCATTAAATCACTTCATCTCTAATATGGAGATGGCAACATTAATAGTCTGACATCAAATAGTTTTCAGGAAAATCAACTGAGTTTTCATATAGGATGTTTACATAATACTTCTATGACCCATACTAATAAATAAGGAAACAAACAAAAATCTGCTATTTATCTGTACTAGCAATATAAGTAATATAAAATAATAATCTATTAAAACAGTTTTTTTTAATATTTAAATTACATAAGCTCATGCTTAGCTACCTTCAAAAACTTCTAATCTACTAAAACAGCAGATTAAGAGCATACATTGCAAACTTCAGTGTGCACAGGTGTCCTGCTCCCTAATGCCCTGGGTATGCTGTGAATTTTTAACTCATATGATAGCTGATATGCTCTATATCCTATAACATCCATTATCATGCGACGAGTATTTTAAGGAGAGATTCTCAGAAGCTTTCATTTGGATTATGAATGTTCCTCAAAAACTACTTGCTGAACTATGATAGTATTAAATTATTTAAGAATTTGAGCTCAGGTAGGGGAAAGTTAAGACACTAAGAGCAATTTCTTTAGGCATCCCAGCCTGTGTCTGCCAGAAAATAAGAAAGCTTTTTCTATTGTGTACTTTTCTCATGATTTGCTGAGTGCAGCCTTCAGTTATGGAGCCAAATGACTATTAATAGAAACCTCTAAAACAAAATGAACAGTAATGAATCTTGGTAAACTACATTGTCCCAATACAGATTATATTTTATAACTTCTTTCTCTCATTTATCTATATAATTTATGTTTATAATTTATCTATATAATTTATTTATATAATTTATGTTTGTAAGAATTTTGTTCTTTATTCACTTATTCCCTGTTAAGATATATTTGTTATTCCTATAAGTTAGGCAACTCAGAGACAGCTACAGCAATGTTTAGGTTTTATTCTATGATTTGGTTTAATTAAAATTTCTAGCTACTACTTCAAAGATATTCCATTTAAATGTAATTTTACCTAGTTTGACAAACTTTTAGATAAAACATAGAAATATATAGTAGAGCAGATATTTCTTTTACAAGTCAGTAACGTGTTACAACTTAATATTTGTCTAACAAATGAAATCTCAATGTTTGTTTCCAAGTGTATAAAGAAATGCTTAGTGTCTGCAGAGCAGATATCCAAGCAGAGGACATTATAGCCTGTTAAATAGAACTACAAAGGTCAGAGTCACCTTTAGATGTCCTTTAATGAGAGAGAGATCATTCTTTGAAGTTAAAAATCAAAGCAGATTCCTCATAGACTGAAATAATTTAAAATGCAACAAAACATTCTTGCTTTAAAGCAATAATTTTTGCCTACTAATTATGTTACTCAATATAGAACTTGGAATTTTTAAAAGAATTCTCAACACTGTAATTCTCTCTAGTCATTTTACTGACTCCATAGGAAGCTGAGGGATCTACTTGTTCATGGCCAGTGTCACAATACAAAACACAGGCAGAACCAGAAATCTATAGTGATGCATTTGGTCACATGCTACAATGATTCCTCTCATAGTCTTCATGGAACTGCTCTTTTCTACCTATGTGTGCTTATTTTCTTTATGCGTTAAACTTTGTTTTCCAGAATAAAGATTTTTACATAAAAATATAAACAATCACCCAAACAAGTATATTTCTGTTACTCAACATTTTTCTCAGCAACAGGCTACTAAACCCATCTGTTTGCCATAGATTACTCCATGTTTTAATACACAAGGTATCCCACTAGATTCTTAGCATAAAGAATCAACTTGCTAAGTCCTTCTTGTATCATGAGATAGTGAAAGGAAGTGTTTTTGTATTATATATAAAGAATTCATAAAAATTATTATTCCTCAATGTACAGGTTTTGACAGCCAATCACCTAACTCTAGCACTTAAACTATAGGACTATACTTATGACACAAGCTAAGAAAATCGTATGAAAACTACAGCCCAACAGAGTATCATTACAATAGAGAATGTGGTCATGAAATGAGATGCTGATTCACTCCTACAAACTCCCTTATAAAATCAGAACAGTTTCAGAAGAAACAGCTGGTACAGGGTGTGTGAAGGGCAGCAAGGTACATAAAGAATCACAGATGAAAACCAAGGAGACAAAAATAAAGCCACTAGTTGCTGGTGCTGAAACTGTCAGGGAATGAGCATGTATGAGACAAACTTCACACATAAACTAATTCCTAGGCAGACTCACACTTGTGTGTTCAATGTCAAAAGAGAGAATGAAGGAGAGGGGGGGAAGATCAGGAAAGAGAGAACCAAAAGGTACCAAAAAAATACTTGAAGAAATAAGGCAAACATCAGACCAAGGTGTTAGTCTGTCTATTGGAGGAGAACTCTGACCCAGTCTGGTGGGAGGGTTCAAGCCAAGTGTCAAGGGCACAAGCAGAAGCATGGAGGGGAGGGTGAAGTGCCTCTGTCATCTCTGCTGCTGCTACCCAGTGGTTGTTGCTCTAAAAGGAGATGCTGCACTGGCTCCTCTAGTTGCTCTGTGCTGAGCCCTAAACTGAGCTGAGTTGGGGGGAAGGGGAGGCTAGTTAGTGAGCAGAGGACAGGGGAGCTTCTGGTGATGAAAGCTTCTTCAGGATAGCATCCTCTTCCCAGGCAGTGTTACAGTTCTTATGACAGATGCTTTCAGATGACAGAGTAATTCTCACACATTCCTTTTGGATAGGATCTTATATGCAGTTTTAGGCTGGATTGGATCTGATAGCAGGTCCTTCCTATTGGCTTGGCCTGAGATACCTCCTCTACATGAGGAGGGACATGTGGGCACTGCCCCTAGGTGATTGATGGCCATAATTCTCTCTATAGGGGGCTGTGGCTCCATAACAGAGGACTAGAATTGGGAGCAGGTGAAGATACTGCCATCTCTTAAAGGTCCCCAGGACTCAAGCCTTAGCTCAACCTTACCAGGCTTCCTCTCATGGTTCACTTCCTGACACTAAGACAGACAGAAAAGTAATTATATATACATATATATATATATATATATATGATATTATATATTATATATCTATGTCTATACATATTTATATATATGTATATATATATGATATGCATGCACATATCATGATATGCATATATGATATGTGTATGAACTTGTCTGTACTTGTCTGCAGAGGAAGTAGCAGTGACTTTA
Organism: Grammomys surdaster; assembly: GCF_004785775.1. Classification (NCBI taxonomy): domain Eukaryota; kingdom Metazoa; phylum Chordata; class Mammalia; order Rodentia; family Muridae; genus Grammomys; species Grammomys surdaster. Next base: position 3,010,092 of record NW_021604767.1, read on the forward strand.
CAAAAACATTCACTAGAATATGGTGATGGACTTCGTGATGGTTAACCTTTGTGTATCATCTTGACAGGGCTATTTGGTACTTGAGGGGTTGTAGTGTGTGTGCGGTCCATCTTTGGGCTGATGTGTGAGTCCCATATCTGTCCCCTCTCCAAGGGGCTAGAGCCACAACTCAGAGAGACAGAGGCATGGGAAATTGACTGTGTTCACTCCACTCTGGCACTGGGCAGACACTGGTCTATGTGAACCCGAGGGACTCTACTCTGGGGGTGGGGAGCACAGTCCGAGGTTCCACTGGGAGGGGGAAAAGCTCTGGCTGCATTCTGTGGGGATGAGAATTCTGGTCACAGCAACTCGCTTGGCTTGGTCATGGCTGGCTAGGCTTGCCTGCCTGAGTCAGCAGTCTCTGTGGTAGAGAAGTCATCTGTGGGAGATTAGATGGTGGCTGGTAGTTGAAAACCTTTTCCACTGTTCCCCACAGTGGGATCCAAAAAAGAGAAATCGGCTATGGTCTTAAGATATTTATTGTCATGGAGGAGAATGGATGAAGCTATACCGAGGAGGTATTTTTAAGGTGAGCCTGAGGTTAAATACCTTTTGCAAGGAGGAGAGTCTGGGAAGGAATGTTTAATTGGCTATGCCCCCTGGCCTTTAGGTATCTCATTAATATGGAGATCTGTCTTGAGGCTCTGTGGCCTGTAGTCACACCCTTTACCTGTGGAGGGTATAGGGGCATTGTCCTTCGTGACTGATCAATAATGGTCTTCGGCCTTGTGTCAGGAGCTTGGAGTCTGGGAACATGTCAAAATCTAAGCCATCTCTTGCAGGGAAACCTGCAGGGTCTCCAGCCATCTCTAGCTGGTGTTCAACTAGAAACCATGCTGTCATTTCACTGTCCTACAGGTACTCAGTTGCTTGTTTAAACACTTATTTTAGTGTTTCTTTTGTGGTGTTTTTTAACAAGTCAACATTTTTAAAAAGCACATCAAATTTCTTCTTTATAATATTGGTGACTCATAGCTAATCAATGTTATATCTAAATATAAATATATATTAATTCGATGTCTCTTGATAATTGTATTAGAGAACTTGTCATTGGATATTTATAATAAACTTTGTGAATTTACATTAAATTCATTAAAATTCTTTGAAAGATGTATTGTTGGTGCATTGCTTTTCGCTTCTGATAATTTGAATGATAGCAGTCTTCATCACATTCTCTTACGTCATTGATTTTATATTATTCCCTAGGTGCGTTGCATCATTTCATGAATACTTTCAACCAGACATCGATTCGTACTTTTTCAGTAATATTTACTTAGCTATCTTTTGAACAACTGAGTGGCAAGAGAAATTGGAAATACTCTAAAATCACAAAAAGCTGCAACACTACATATTATAATGAGTAAATCAACTAATACAATCCATAAAATACAATCTTTTAAAAGGCAAGCTGGCAAGGGAGTAAAAAGTGCCTAAGGAAAATCTGAAGAGCAGGAAATACAAGCATCCCAGTTTCTATCTTCAGACACCTCTCTTCTCAACCCCATCAATGACTCAGGATTGCTAAAGGACCCATTATATCATTTATATTCTGTTATATGAAAATTACTAAATGTTCTTCTTGTTAATACAAAACCCCATCTAAACCATAAAATATAGCAGAGGCATAAAAGAAGGGTCTTACTTAGCTTTCTGTTGCTACAACAGAATGAGAGATTGGTTTAAATAAGCTTATTTTATTCACATTTTTGATATGAACCCAAGACAGAAAGGCTTTATCTACTGAAGGCTATTTTTCTGTTGTTTATGTTGCATGACATGGTGCCAGGTATCACCTGGACAAGAATGGGAAACCTATGGCTATTCTTAATAAATATTCTTCTCATGTATAAGGTTGTCAGATGTTCTTCCTCATGAAATAACAGCAAGTATCAATATGTTCTAAATGGAGTGGTGACAATAGATTAAAGAATCAATTCCTCCCAAAAGTTGCTTAATGAAACAACTTATTGGGGTTTAACAAAGGAATATGATTAAGGTTGTATGTTTTGTTTTGTTCTGTTGTTTCAGAAGCCAGAATGACTCAAAGGTAGATGCATCACTAGAAAAAAGAAAAAAAAAAGAACCAACCAAAATAAAGAAAAACAAAAACAAAAAAACAAAAGCTAATTGCAGAACTGATGAGACCTGGGAAAGCTGTAAATCGAAACTCCCAGAACAGAATGACTGGCTGGGACATCTTTCAGTTGCAGAATTCTCAGCAATGTTACTGCACATATAATCTTGGAGGTGGGTATTGTGAATCTTTTAAGTTTCAGGGGCTCTGTGATACTTGGAAGTTTGAATTCCTGAGTCTTAACATGCCTTTTACCAGGAGGGGTTATTTAATTATTGCTTTAATACATATACAAAAGTAACCTTACTTCCAGTATGATGGCATTAAGTCATTCATAAAGGCAGATTGTTCATGATCAACACATCTGTCAAAGGTGATCTCATAATACTATTGCTTTTAGGAAACTTTAGATGTAAAAACCTATTGCCTCTTTCTTTCATTACAGTTAACATCATGATAGTTTGATTATCAGTACAATTTATTTTTACATTCACATTTCCAGATACATATTTATAATTACATGCATATTTAAATTATAATGTTCATTATGTATACTAGAAAGATATTATGAGTTGATAGATGCATGATTAAGCTTGAGCAAGAAAGAAATAAATAAAATACAAGTATAATATAGTCTTTATTAAAACATGAAAGTCTTTCAGGGCATGGCTACTCTGCTGATTCATTTTTTTTAAATAAAAGTGGATTCTTCTCTTATATAAAACAGCCCTACCACAGCTTTTCCTTTTTTTCATTCTGCCAGCTCCTGCAACCTTGCCTCTCCCCTAGATACACAGTCCCTCCATTTCCCTTCAGAAAAGAGCAGGCCTCCAAGGGACAATGACAAAGCAAGACAAAATTATAAGACAAAGCAAAAGTCCTATGTGAAGCCTAAACAACGCAGTAGGAAGAACAGAGTCCCAAGAGCAGGCAAAAGAGTCAGAGATACACCTGCTCCCACTGGCAGGACTCTCACAAATACATTAAGTTAACGGCCATAACATATGTAGACAGAAAACCTGGTACAGAGCCTTGTAGGTTTAATGCTTATGGTTTCAGTCTCTGTGAGTTCATATGAGCCTTATTTCCTCGATTAAGTTAGACATACTGTTCTAGTGTCTCCCATCACATATGATTTCCACAATTTTTATCTTCTTCTGTGGAATTCCCCAAGCTCAGAATTATGGAGATGGATCTCCATTTTAAGCTCTGGGTATCATGTCTGCCTGTGGGTCTCAACCCCTTGCCCATCTGTTGCCAGACAAAGCTTTCTTGATTATGACTGGACAAAGAATCAGTCTATAAGCATTGCAAAATATAATTAGGAATAATTTCTCTTCTTCTTCTTCTTCTTCTTCTTCTTCTTCTTCTTCTTCTTCTTCTTCTTCTTCCTCTTCCTCTTCCTCTTCCTCTTCCTCTTCTTCTTCTTCTCATCATTATCATCATCACCATCATCACCATCATTATTATCATTATTATTATTTTCATCATCATCATCATCATCATCATCATCATTTTTTGACCAACAATATTTTGTTCTCTCCTAGCTCCCTGGTCTGTCCAGTTTGTGGTTTCTGGTTATCCATGCTTTGCTCCTACTTGTTGCATGGGCCTGTTGCATGGGTCTCAAGTTCAGCCAGACATTGGTTGCCCATTGCTACAATTTCTATACTACCACAGCTTCTTAATATGCACATGTACTCATTTAAAATCTATGAATAACATGTGTGTAAATGCGTATATGAGTATACATATGTTTATATGTATACATTTGCTTCAGTTAATGGATTATTTATGAAGAAAAAGTACCTATGGAAGATTTTTAAAAGTAATTTATGTGTTCCACAAATTTATAATCATTTTAGATCAAGTAAAAAACCACATTACATTCTTCAAATTAATAGGAAGCAGAAATGGAAAATTCATCACAATAGATATTCAAATCATAGCTTTAAAATATTTTAGTAGCTTATTAAATATGGAGAATGATAAGGACTACTATGTTTAGCAGTGTGGGGCAAGATTCTAGTCATAAATAGTGTGCCGATACTATTGCTTGTTATTGGAGGAATGGATCTTAATTCAAATCTAAGCCAGTAGCAGATTTATCTCTAATTCTTTTTAAAATTCAGATTAACTTATTTAACCTATACTTTCTGATTCATATTTACAATAGGTTCCAACATTTTAAATCTCTAAGAAGTCTACCTTCTTTTTACAGATTATAATGGAACACATATCTATAGAATGATGGATAGTTTTAAAGGTTTCCTTATGTGATATAACATTTTAATGTTGATCTAGAAAACTTATTTGTTTTCTATTTATATAAGTTATCTTTATTCAGATCAAAAGAACCATCCCTCAGAAGCAGATCAAGAATATTCCAGTCTAGCTGGGCGGTGGTGGCGCATGCCTTTAATCCCAGCACTTGGGAGGCAGAGGCAGGTGGATTTCTGAGTTCGAGGCCAGCCTGGTCTACAGAGTGAGTTTCAGGACAGCCAGGACTATACAGAGAAACCCTGTCTCGAAAAAAAAAAAACAAAACAACAAAAAAGAATATTCCTGTCTTTAATGTCTTCTATTCTCCCTTTGAATATTGCCTTTCTGGTTGAAAAAACTGCTTTTTTATACTCTTTGCTGATACAATGCTGTCTTCATTTATTTCTGTTGTACTCATCAAATCTCTTTTGATTCTCTAGTCCAATGAACTCTGTTTTCTTTCATGAAGCATTTCTTCACTCTGTAAAAGGTTTTAGTAGGCTCTCGTCCACTCCCTCAGATTGGATTCATACACAAAAGAATTCATTATCTGAACTCACATCCCAATATTATGAGCTTTAGGCTTGTAATGAATTGACTTTCATTGATATGTTTTTAGATGCCCACAAATAAATGAAACCAACATTTTACAAGTGGAATATATATTTCTCATACACCACCCACCCTGCCCAACTCTCTGATTTGGCTAACATTGCATTTACTCTGGCCTAATATTTCTGTCTTGAGCAAACTGAATCACAGTCTTCCATGCCAGATGTTGGTATAATCTCAGAACCACAGACTTCTGCTTAATTTTGCCTAACCATAGATTCTTCCATCTATCTACTGTGTTCCACAGTGAGTGTTTCAGAGTATGTTCTATGATGTCCTGAAAATGCTCACAGTGCTTTTGTTCCCTCCTGTTTTCTTTGCAGAAATTCTTCTTCATGCAAGGACACAACAAATAATCACATATAGTAACTGTTAAGATTGCTAATCCTGCTTGAGAAAAATCTGGTTAAGTAAGAAAAGGAACTACAGATAAAAAAATGAAGTGGTTCATTTTCCTACATGTCAAGATTGTCTTCATATTTGGAAATCACATTCATTTAAAATCCACTCTTTTATTTGCTTGTAGGAAATATATACTATTCTTTGAGTAAGTCCCAGTCATAAAATATTCACTTTCAGTTTCTTGGATTATCATCCTGACTGTTGAACTGAGGGATCCCATGTCTAATTTCAAGCCTCTATGAGACAGGTGGTAGAAGCCATAGTTAATGAATCTATTATATGAGGGCCTTCTATTTATCTTTCAAGATCTAGCTGAGTGTCTGAATAGAATTAGTTATTGTATTTATTTACACATAATTCTAAATTATAGATATGATATTTAAACTGTTTAAATATGAAAATTAAGTGGCATAGGAAGTAATTAAACATTATAAAATGTAAATTATTTTATTCATAGCTGGTTTAATTATCAGACTAAATTTCTTTCAACTCAGAAGAATGATTTTTTTCATTGTCAAAAATTTCAAATACTGTGAAGAAGAAATAAATATTGAGATTTTTCTAACATAAACCATCAAAAAATATAAAGGAAAACATTATAAAATAAATAATGAAGGGAAATATATTTCTTATTTAGAAGTAAAACAAGAGCAAATTCAGAAAAGAGCAAACACTAAGACAGTTGTGAAAGGGAGAGAAATGGCTGTCGTTCAGAAAACATCTCAGCTAAACATCTGTGACCAGCTGGGACAAAATCATGATACCTTAAGGCAAGTTTCAGAAATTATTATCATCAAACATCTATCTGAAACTATATTTGAGAAGGAGAATGACCATATTATAAAGGCCTGAAATATAAAGTAAATACTGGTTTATGTTAGAACCATGATTAAATTGTAAATATTAATTATGCTATATTTATTATATTTGAGGGATTTATTCAAGTTGTTTGCCTATATTTCACTGAGGAGGGGTTGTGGAAGAAGGAAAACTAAATATCAATAGAATTATTTTCACAGAAACCACTATTCTATTAGGGATATATATTATAAAATGGATGAAAAAGTATTGTGATGACGAAAATCATGAGTGGAAGTAGTAACTAAACTAAGAATGACCAAGAGGAACTGTTAATTGGAAAAATAAAAGTCATAAAACATAAAATTATTAAATCAGATTACATTTAAGAGTGAGTCTATGATACAATACCTTTACTAGGGACCAGAAGGTCACAGTGGAGTTTTATGTAATTTCTCATTGTTAGACATATATCAACCAGACTCATAACAATGCAACCAATAAATATACATATAATACATCTTTCTTTCTTTAAAACACATTTATACACACAATCATACATGCTGTATAATTGCTATTGTGCTGAAAAAATGTGACGATATAGTTTCTAATTTACCTATAAAAGAAAAGCCTCAATTATGTTTGAGATTTTTATTAATGTATATAATTTGCACATATTATTGTTTTATATGGTGCATCACAGTAGGCACACAGATTAACAATTTATTCAATCCATCTACTTTGTTTTATTGTGTGAGTTTTACACACTATGGTGCCTTCCCTTACTCACTTCCAGTTGTAGGCAGAGTGTTTTTGTGTACTACATAAAGATTATCCTTGTGTTCTGCAAATTATGAGTTCTATGGTTCACATCTTGTTTCAGTCAGGACAGTGCACTGCGATGCTTATGTCAAGAATATTCTGTTTGAAGATTATATGATCAATTCTCACCATTTAGCCTGTCAAAAAAATCTGATTTTCTGATGGCTGGGCAGAAGAGAGAAAGGGACAGGACTTCCACCAGCCAGGGGAAGGAGAGAGAGAGAGAGAATCAGATCAGCCATGAGGATGAAGAAGAAAAATAGAGTTCGTAAGAGTTCAAGTGGAAAGATCTTCCATGTTTGTGGATCAGCAGGATTAACATAATAAAAATGAAAATTTTATCAAAAGCAATCTACAAAATCAATGAAATCTCCATCAAAATTTCAAAGATAGAAAAAGTAGTTCTCAAATTTATCTGGAATAACAAAAAAACCTAGGATAGCAAAAACAATTCTGAACAATAAAAGAACTTCTGGGAGATCACCATCCCTGACCTCTAGCTTTACTACAGAGCAATAGTGGAAAAAAAAAAAAAACACATAGTCTTGGTACAAAGACAGGCAGATAGATCAATGGAATAGAACTGAAGACCCAGAAACGAATCTACACTCCTTTGGTCAATTGATCTTTGATAAAGGAGCCAAAACAATCCAGAGGAAAAAAAGAAAGCATTTTCAACAAATGGTGCTGTTTCAACTGGCAGTCACCATGTAGAAGAATGCAAAATGACCAATTCTTATCTCCTTGTACAGTGTTGAATTCTAAGTGGATCAAGGACCTTCACATAAAACCAGATAAGATGAATCTAATAGAAGAGAAAGTGAGAAAGAGCCTCAAACACAAATACAGACATCATTGCTGATGCCAAGAAGCATTTGCTGACAGGAGCCTGGTATAACTTTCCCCTGAGAAGCTCTACCAGAGATACAATCACACACACACAGTTGTGGAGAGTAATATTTAAGAAAATTAACAGTAAAATACATATTGTATCCAATATACAAGCAGGTATTAAGTACATATCTATATAGGAAAATTAATTTGAAATAAAAATATTATATGATGAAAATATAGTATGAAAAACAATGCCTAATACACAGTAGATGTCCAGTAAATGTCACTGAACATCTGGAGGATGGAGCCCTGCACACCATAAGTGAAAATTTATATAATCAGTTTTCAAATAAAAGCTTAACTGATAATGGACTCAATATGTGTCTATCTCAAATTTACAAATATTAAAACAATCACTGTCAAAGGTTTATTAACAGTTTTATTAAGAGTATAAAGACTTTTGGAGGTGATGATTAAGTAATATAGAACATTTAGGAGAAGATGACAGCCCTAATAACCAATGGCCTATTTTCACACTCATCCATACTGTTCTCTAGTTGTCTATTCATATTATAAAAGGAAGGAATACTTGATTCTAAATTAGAATCTTACTGTGAATAATGTTAAATTTATCCTGCAGCTGAAGTTGGGATGAGCTATGCTTACTTGTACCAACTGTCAACCAAGATCTATATCAGAACAACTGCCTTATCAATTAAAGAGAGTGGGACACAAGGTTATTGAATTTTGAGGATCTATGATCTTACATTTTGTGTTTATACAATATTAAAGATGTAGTTTTAAAGTAGAGGACTGATATGATCTTTACCTATAGTGTCAGAATCAAGATTGGCACTATTACAATTTTAAATATCACAGGATTTTAGAAATATGAGTACAGATATTGTATATGCTTGTAATATCAGAAGCTATAACTCTAAAATCACACCAACATGACTGACCCAATGGGAGCTTAACAAGGATGTAAAAATTATCCTGATGAAGTGGACAACTGGAGAAAGTAGGAAGAATGAGAGATATTCTTCACTTGAGAATATCTCACAAATTGATTGTATTAAATGGTAATCTCTGATAATGCATAGACAAGTAAATTATTCAAGTTAATTAGGTTATATTGAAAAATATATGTATATTCTTTCATGTAACAACATTAAAAAAGAAAACATGAATCAGAAATAAATGAGAATGGGACTTTTGGAGGATTTTGAAAGACAAAAGGGAAGGAAGAAATGTTGCAATTAAATTATAATCTCAAAATTAAAATGAATATAGAAGTGCAATTATGTTCTTTAAATTGTAGTGAGTCATTGTTGATTAATGATATCATTTGGTTTTTTATTTGTTGTTTGAGGGGAATAGTCTGGAAGTAGAATTAATTATTTGAAGTTTTTGACTTAACAATTAATCATTAATGAAGAGAACTTGAGGTCATAATCAGAATCAATTTAAGTATTTTAAAACAAAAAATGTTTATTTATGATTATTAAGAATTTAAGTTTTGTAACTATTATGTAAGTTAGTATGAGTGCTTCTGATAGGCACAAGACCTTAAGTTAGAATTTTCCCCACTATTTATACAGTTTTCACTCATAAGGATTGTTCCAATGGGAAAAGATGAAAATACTTGTTAGAACAGATTAGAATTCATAAAATGTCATGAAAACCAGCTTTTAGCTCATATGAAAAGAAGTTTAAACAAATTCCATTACTTAGGTTTTTCAAGTTCTCAACTTGATTGAACATAATCCCCTACACACATTTTTATAACTGTTACCATGAACAAATCAACATTTTAAAGATCTGATACTGATTTAGAGACTCATATTACTACATTGAAATTTGACCTTTGATATCTTAATCATTTTTTATTAATCTCTCACATACCATTTTAAATATATTTTGGGGCCCTTGTATAACTTACATCATCCAGTCAATTTTTGAAGTCATGATTGTATTAAAGTGTGCAAAATCTGTCTTTGAAAGAAACAGACAAGCCAAGACACTTGATGGAACACACTAGGAACTGAATTTTGAGAAATAAGTCTTCAGAAGATTTTATTTAATTGATTGAATTTTTCTTCTTTTTATTCTTTCCTATTTTCTTCTCTAAGCTACATTCAAAATATTCTAAAGGACTCCTTCATAAAGCTGAAACAGAATACCCCTGGGGAAAAGAAAGCCTTTGAACCCTTTCAAATACAGAAGTGTATTCCCACTAGACACAGGAGAATGCTTAAATTCTTGCTCTGTCTTGCATGACCCCATGTAAGAGTCCTTTTAGAAAGAAAAAAAGTGTGTGTGTGTGTGTGTGTGTGTGTGTGTGTGTGTGTGTGTGATGTGTTTTAAAGCTAAAAACTGAATGTCTTTAAGGGTCAATAAAATTATTTCATGAGTAGAATATTTCTATTTAATGTGGTTTTATTGGCTAAGGGTCAGTGAGTCTTAAGTTGATAGTCAGCAGGCCAATTTGGAATTGAGTGGCAGGCCCTAAAAATAAAATAATGTACTCTAAGAAATTACAAACATGTGGAACCTTTTAACCAGGGCTTACTTCAATTTATTTATATTTCAACTTGGTGAACAGTCTTCAAATATCATTGTTATTAAGGCTAACATTATATTTGCTTAATTGTCATTACATATTTATTTTCTTTCATCTGGCTTTTATTTTTTTCTCCATATTATTAGTCATTTCCACTTTTAAAATTGTTAGAGGATTCCATATGTTTGTATATTGTGTTTTGATCAAAGCCATGATCCTCTCAAATTCTTCTGGTATATCCCTGCCACTTTGCCTTCCCAAGTTTGTGAGCTTCTTTTGAAAACCCACTGAATCCATGTACTGCCAGCCTTCTGCACATTGATGTGAACTACTGGTACACAAGTACTTTTTCACTTTGTTTCTTTATTTTAGGTAAAATGTTATTATTTTTTAGTGTTGCCCTGCCTTTTTTCTTTCTCTTATATTTTGCCATGTAGGTTTGAAGTGTGTATTTTGTACAACTAATGTATAAGTTTCAAATAATTTAATTGGCTAATCTAAATTTTAAAGCAATTCCAGGTTCACTATCAAATATTTCTTTCAGGTTTAAATTATTCATGACAGTAAAAAAAAAAGGTTCTAACTTCATTAAGGAGGAATGTTTTATGACTGGTCTAGAACCACATTTATTTTTAATTAAAATATTTTAGATATTATTGTTGAATCTTTTCCTTAACAATCGAAGATTGAACTTAAAATCGTATGTTAATACCTTAGATATCATTATATCTATTATTATCAAATCAAATACTTTATTTATCAAATTATCATTGATAATTCAACAAATCAGGATGATTGATGTGAATGTAAAAACTAATTAAGAAAACTATAAAATATCCACAATGAGGCTGGTAGAAAAGTTTTGAGTGAAATCAAATACTTTAATGGATCATTTTTAACTTGGATTTATTTACAGAATAAAAATAACATTATTCCTAATACTTGGATTTGTTTTATACAGACTACCAACAAGAGGGTGAATAAAGACTTTTGTATACTCAGCATGTTTTAAGTAGACTACTCATTTTAGCCCTTTCAATCTTGAAATGATATAGCAGGATGCTTTAAAAGCATACATGGTTGCCTAAGGTATATTTAAAAGGATATTATTGAATATCTCTTGCCAACAAGGTAGAAATTTCAGTATGACTCATTTCTAAAACTACTGAGCATAGATAGTGCTGTGTATATTTTAAATAATATTTTGAAATTAATGATTAAAATACTTTCTATAAATGAATCTAAGCAATGGTATGCTAGGAATCACAAACTCTCCTATACTCCAGATAATTCAACAAATCTGCATGATTGATGTGAATGTAAAAACTAATCAAGAAAACTATAAAATATCCACAATGAGGCTGGTAGGAAAGTTTTGAGTATCATATGCCATAATCTCTGCCACAGGCCAATAATGATAGAAAATAAGTTTTGGTTTGGTTTGTTTTTCATTTTCTTGGGGTGTAGATAAGAATAGTATATCTTGTACCAAACATTCTGGCTTGCAGGAGTGAATTCCTATCCATAAGTGTTTCTGTCTTGCTGGAATCTATGCACTGATTTGAAATAATGATATCAGGTTGGAGGATAGTAAAAACAAAGACATTAAGTTAGTTTAGCATGTACTCATTGGTCATAATATAATTTCTATTTCAGTACCGAGAAAGACTTTATGTTCCAACTTCCCACAGAGAAAGAAGTTGTCTTATACAACACTTGCTATATACAAGAGTATTTACAAGAAAATATCATTTAAGGACTGGCTTCTATTTCTATGTATAATGTCTTTGGCTTGCTGAATTTGTTTTTGTCTGTTACAGCAAATCGTTCTCTCATGATGCCCAAATAAGGCAGTGATCTATAAGTGTAAAAGTAATTTTAATGTTTTATTTTCTGGTTAGACCAGTAGTGTTTGGTTTACTCTAGGTCCCTGGGCTAGCTACACTGGCTCTTGGTCAGTCAAACGGGTATGGGTTCCATCTCCTGAAAGGATCTTAAGTCAAATCACACATTGTTTGGTTGTTTGCAAAATGTTTGTGCCACTGTTACCTTAACATATTTTTCAGGCAGGACAGATTTTAGATCAAATGTTTGGTGGTAGGTTTGGTGTTTACTTTTCTTACCTGGTAGCCTGAAAATATCATTCCTGTCATAGAAACTAGAACATAAGGTTGATGTTTCTATCCAGGCCCTAGATCATCATCTCCATATTCAATGAGATGTATCTTCCACAATGAGGCATTGCTGTAAATTTTTGTGGAGCAATCTGTTGTCTTGGCAACAGCTTGGGTTGTTTGGAAACTTCCATGGAACCCTTTTGGTCAACAGCTCTATAGAACAAAACCCAGTCCTGGCACTGGGTTTTGTTTGGTGACGAAAGATTACCAATAGGGGATCTGTCTTCATCAGTTGGAGATTTCATGAAAATCACCTTCATATATCACAGAAAGTTCCCACTGCATTAGGTTGGGCAACAACTCAATTGGATGAAACTCAGTCCTGGTACTGGAAGCTTTGTTGGGTGACAATAGATTGCCAATAGGTGATCTGTCTCTGTAAGTTTGAGACTTCATTAGGATTGCCTTTACATGTTATAGAACATTCCCACTGCATTAGTCTTCTAAACTGTCACTCATACTCTTCAATTTTAGCAGCCTTTCTTCTCATTCTTCCCATCAATCTATCTTCCTTTCCACTTTCCGCCAAATATTCCAATTCTCACCACCAACATAATATCTAGTCAGTTTCCTTTACCAGGAAGATGCATATACCACCCCATGCCCCTAAAGATCTAACTGAGCTGTCTTCATCAAATCCCTCCCCAAGACCTCATAGTATCCCATAAAAGAATATAAAGAGTTTAAGAGCCAGGGCTGATGGAGGACACCAAGAAAATAAGGCTTCTAAATCAACATGAACATAGGTCATATGAACAAAGAAACTGAAGAAGAGTGCATAGCAACTATATTGGTATACAGAAAATCATCCACATATATATTATACCTGTCAGTTTAGTATTTTATGGGACTACTGAATGTTTAAAAGAGTGAGTCTTTGATTCTTTTGCATTTTCTTGGGAGCTTTTTTATTTTTTCTGCTGGCTTATGTTGCCCATGTTATGGTTTTTGTTTTATCTTATTATAACTTATTTTGCTATGTTTAAAAACAAACCTGTTGTTAGGATGGAGTCTATCCTTCATTCGTGATAGTAGAAGTTAATACTTGAATCTGTGAATCTGGTACAGCATCCTAGAAACAATTACAATCTTGTCTGAAGATCAAAGTCATTCTCAGCCAAGGGTAAAAATAAGTTGTTTCAACCTTATTGAGAAGTGGGTCTTTTCATTCTGGGGTCTAGTTACAATTAACATAAATTGCTATTATTGATCAAAAATGTTGCTTATGAGTAAAAACTGTCCTAGTTACTTTTCATCTTTCAATGTTAAAATATCCTGATAAAAGCAACTTAGGGAAATAGGAGAAACAAGATCATAGTTCCAAGGTACAGTCCACTTTAGATGAAAAGTCATGGTGTGCACTAACATTCAGGAAACAGAGCAAGATGAATGTGTATTTTGCTCATCTTATATTTTTTTATACAGTTTAAGATCCAGCCCAAGTGTTAGTTGTTCTTATATTGCCTGAAAAGATACCTTTACTAAGTCTACTAACAAAAGAAAACATTTAATTAGAGACTTATAGTTTCACAGGTTTAGTACATGATCATCATGGATGAAGTTGTAACAGACAACAGCATAGCACAGGAGTAGTAGCTGAAGATTTGTATCTCATCTAACAAATTATGTCAGAGAGATGAGGAGACTGGACCTGACTTTGGCCTTTGAAACTCAAAGCCCATCCACAGTGACACACCATCTCCAACAAGCCACACTTCTTAGTTTTTCCTAAACTGTCTACTAACTGGGAAAAAAACATTCAAATATATGAGCCCATGGGAATCATTCTAATTCTAACCATCACACCAAAAATAAGTACCACAATATTATATATGAATTTAGTATATGATGAATATATATAAATAACTATCATTTCCTTGCTGCTTTTTGTTTTAAAAGAATTTGTTTCTTATTCTAAATCTAATAAGAAAAGTTTCTAGGTTGTCCAATGTTGCAAAGAAATACAAAAATTTTTGTAGAGATTTCACCACTAATTTTCAGCCCAGCATACAACAAATGCCAGAAAATACCAACTTTAGCTATTCCCAAGGCAGGTAGAATGTAGAAGCTTATGCCTAGTGTTCCAGCTTTTTTAAGGTATTGGCCATTGGTTGACATGACCTGTCAACTAAGATATCTGAGCGTCATTGATTTGATTGTATAACTATCAGTGAGGATCTGCCCTGTGGCAATAAAGAAAAAAAAATGAAGTATCCTTTGTCTACCATTCTAGTTTCCAAATGGCTGCCTGGAAGACTTTCATCTGAATCAGGTAATATAGAGTGCTCACCAGAGATGTGTTATAGAATAGGGACTATTGATAACAAAAAAGAAGTGGATAGATTGTGGTAACTCAGCAAAACCTGTATCATGAAAAGACTTCAGACATATTTATGAAAAATAAGCCTGTAAGTCTCTTTAATTATAAATTTAGAGGAATATAGCCACAGAAGTTGCATACAATCACAGGTGAACTGATTAATGAAGAATTTATTTCTCTGTATAAAAAGAGACTATAATGATGTAAATGTTATTAAAAGTTGCAACAAAAATAGTAATTGTGTCATGACTGAATTTCTGTCAATTGGACACAAGCTAGGAAGATTTGGAAGGAGGGAACCTTAACTGAGAAACTGACACTCAAGATGTAGGGCATTTTCTTAGTTAGCAATTGATAGGGAAGGACACAGTCCATTTGTGGGTGGTGTTGTCCTTTGCCTGGTGATCCTAGGCTTTATAACAAAGCAGGCTTGAGCAAGCCATTAGGGTCAAGCCAGTAAGCTGCACCCCTCCATGGCTCTGTACCAACTCCTGCTTCCAAGTTCCTACCTGCTTTGACTTCCTGTCCTGACTTACTTTGATAAAAGTAAGCCCAATAAAATCTTCCCTCCACAATCTCTTTCAGTCATGGAGTTTCATCACAACAATAGGGACTCTAACTAAAACAAGTAATATCACTCTTTGTTTGAAAATCCTAGTAGATGTGTTCCAGAGAAGAGTTTAATCAGTGGAAAAGAATGACTGACCTCAATGATAAGTATCATGAAATTATAAGGTCAGAGTAACAGAATAATTGCCTACATTGACAAATCAATAAACTATAGGCTTTCGAATTGAAGGACAAATTCAAGATTATTTATAAGAACAATGACAAACCTCTCCCTAATATAAAGAAGGCATCAGACATATTCAAGTAACATAATAATTCAAATCAGGAAGAATGCAAAGAAAATAACCCTGTAACAAATCATATATGTAAAAAACACCACAAAGAGTCTCATCAGAAGAATCAAATGGAAATATGTTTTCAGAGTAGTCTACCAAGACAAAGCTTTGCTTCAAAAATTAAGGAAAATGAACTCAGAGGAATAAAAGCTGAGAAATTTTTTTCTCTGGGATCCCCTAAAATAAGTGGTAAGCTGAGTCCTTTAAATTCAAATGTATGGATTACTTAAGCTAGTTAGAGCATAAATATAAAAAAATTAATTGTGGCATGCATGCAAAATAATTTAAAATATTTTAATTATAATTATGAGAATATATCAATAAAATATACATTTTGTGGCTAGGAAGATAATTCATATGCTAATGACATCTGTCACCATGCCTAGGGACATGAAATGAATTCCCATGATTCCATGGTAAAAGGAGAGAAGTTATTCTCACACTTGTTCTCTGACTTTCACATGGCATGGGTATATCTCCCCTACCTCACAAAATAAATTAAGTAATATTCAATCACATATTCTATAAAACTAATACCATAAAAAAGAACTACCACATTAGAATTTTAATGTTATTAAAATTTTGTAACAGTTTAAAAAAACCTTCAAAATATAGAGATGATTAATGTAACCACACAGAAAATAACAATAAAAGTTACACAAAAATTACCAGGCGACTAATTTCTGTGCTTTTCCCCTAGAAGGACCACCTCTCCAGCTCCCAACTTTAGTGTGTTCCGTGTAGTTCATTGTGTAAGACTGAAGCCTCTTTGAGTTTTCCCTATCTAACTTGGCATGCTTATTTATAACATCTTTGTTCGACTCACATATGGGTGGTCATGGTGGTGAGAATTTATGGGTATAGATAGCTTCTGATATTTACAAAAACTTGGATCCTCTGGCCCTTATAATCTTTCCATCCCCTCTTCCATAATGTTCCCTGAACTTTAATCCTAAGAATGTTTTATGTATATAAACATTGGGACTGGGATGTACAACTCTGTATATTGATTGCTTGTGATTTCATGTAATGCTCACTGTCTATTATAGAGAAGGAGGGAATAGATGCAAAAAACATTGCAATTGAAATATAACTTCAAAAATAAATAAAAGCAATATTATAAAAATGTAAATATAACTTATGATAAGTGAAACTAAAAAACATAATTTCATTAAGCCAAAAGCCATAGTTAATGAAAAATATGTGAATAAATACAATTTTTATATCATCATCATCATCATCATCTTCCTGGTTATAGTTTCCAGTTCCTCTTCTTCTCCCAGTCTACTACCTCACATCTCCTCTGCCTATCCTTTCTACTCGTTCTCTTTTTCTCTTTAGAAAATTGTGAGCCTGCCATGGATATCAATCAAGCATAGTGTGTAGAATTGGTGGAAGTAAAGCACCTCTGGCAGTAGTAAGGCTGAACATGTAAGAAAAAAAAAATGTATGAGAAAAAGGGATCGCAAGAGCAGGCAAAAGGGATACAGTCAGATTAAAAGTCAGATACAGACCATGGATATTAGCTGTAAAGTTAAAGGATATACATGCTACAATCCACAGACCCAGACATGCTAAGTAGTAAGGAGAGCTCAAGGAGGGATACATGATTTCCCTGGGAACAGTATATAGAATAGACATTGCTGGGTAGGTAGAGGTGGGTTTGGAATGAGGACAAGAATGATCAAGTGGAAGAGGATGGAGGAAGTTCCTACTGGAATTGGAGGGCATCTTGGGCGAATCACCTAAAAACTTAGTACAATGGAAATGCCCAGAAATCTAGAATGGTATCCCCAGCTAAGAATTCCAGAAATGAGAGATACTAAACCTAAAATGGTTATCATATTTAACCAGGCAAGACTTCTAGTGGAAGGATTGTGACACCAACCCAGCCTCAAAAGATTTGACCTACTTTTTGTCCCGCCTACAAGATATGTTGGGGTAAAGATGAAGCAGATATTGTTGGAGTGACCAACCACCAACTCATTCCATTTGAGACCAGTGCCATGAGAAGGAGCCCATCCCTGATATTATCTAGAGCACCAGGACCCTGAGGTTGGGTTAGCCCAGAGACCTAGTATGGAACCAAACATGAATGGAAAATACAATTTTAAATGATCTCTAATAAACTAATGTTTTTCAAAATAGGACAACAGTATTAGTTTGAAGTCCATAAAGGGAACAATATAATAATTATTAGAGCAGAGATAAGTTAAGTAATCTCAGCACTTAAATGTAAATTGCTAGCAGAAGCCTCAAAGTTGGAACTGAAATTAGGTGATGAGTACTAATATTATTGTGATTTTCTATAATTTGTGATACCATGCTAAAGAAACAGTTCATAGAGTTGGCACAAGGACAAAATCAGACGGAAAACACACAAATATCTCCTTAGACCTCTTAAACAACATTTTTGATTTTACTGAGATGTTTTACATTTCACTGAATGCTGGGTTAGCACAGTACCAACAGTTTCAACATTAATGGGAAAACAAAGATATGGACATGCCCATCTGAGTTGTAATCCTGTGGTCAGAGAACTTACTTTAGACAGATTAAGCAGGTTGAGAATGACATTTTACAACTTCTCAAAAGAATGAATTTACTTCTGTTGAAGATTTGGCACTATGCTGGCACCCCCAGACCTCTGGCTGAACAAACTTGAGATTGGACAGCTTGACATGCTACAGAGTGTTCAGAAATGACCAATGTTGATTTTGAGAACTCAGACTACTATCAAAGTGAAGCAGTGTGGCAAGTCTGCAGAGGACTTCAATGTTAGGTGGTTTGGACAGAAATTCTCATCTTCCTACCCTAAGATTGACATGCTTACCACATTATGCATCATGAAAAACTAATGTGATACTTGTGAATATATGAAATAGTCTGAAGATTTGAAGAAGATTAACAGTTGAAAATCTATCATGTCATCTAGAAATAATTGTTAACCTTGATGTGTCTTTGAAGAGTGTGCTGCTGTTTGGTCCTCAGACACTTGCAAGCTACTCTAGGTTAGGACAATTGCTAATAGAACTGATGTTTACTCCCTTTAAGTTATTACATATAAACATATACAGAAGTATGTGAATGAGAGAGCTTCAAATGTTCATAAGTCTTTGAAAATGAGTAGAATGAAGCCTAACCCCTGCTTTATTTTAGATGATGTTAACAATATCAGAACGGATCGGTTTTGTGATAGTTATGGAAGTGACACTTAAACATAAATGGCTGACCATCAGCTGGTCAGATGATTTGAACTTTGATTCAAAAGCCACACTGCCAATGGCCTTTGATAACTTGGATCCCTCAAGTACTGGGGGGACCAAAGAGGTGAGATAGGAAGTCTGAGTTTAGTTTACTAGGTTTCGGTGTCACACTCACTTTTTTAAGATTCCCGATCATCCAATCAGTATTAAAAGACAGGATAGATTAAACTGTCAATACCTTTATGTCTAAATAGCACTTGGGTAGGAAAAGATTGAAAGTGCCTGTACAAAAGTCAGTATGTTTGTAATCAGAGTGCTTTTAAAAATTGCTACTGAGAAGCATGTCTTAGAAGCTATAAGTAAAAACATAATTCTTAGAGCAAATTTCATGCTACTCCCTGAGTATACTTTAGCTCCCATTGCTCTCAAATGAAAACATGTTCTTGAGTTGAATCTGAAGTTCATATCTATTACTTAATTCCTCACATAAATAAAACTATAAAAATCTAGTTTATAAAAATATAAAACTAAAAAGATCCCTAAATTGGTAATGACTTAATAATCTGATTTATTAACTTTTCAGGACACACAGTCAAATATACAAAGACAATTTGTCTACACTAAAAATGAAGTATACCAAAAGAAGAAGGTAGCATTTAAATAAGATAAAATAAAATATTTCATAATCAAGGTGAACAGAAATAAAAATGATCTACATTCTAAAATATATATTAATTTAAAATATCAAGTCTCAAACAAATGCAAAGATACACAATGCCCATGGGTTAGAAGAATCAATGATTTGTTTTAAGTATCTGTAGTATCCAAAATAATCTATAGATTCAGTGTGATTTCTATTAAAATACAAGTGACTTTTTTATGAGAATTGAATGGAAAGTTCATAAAACCTGTTTAAAATCAAAACATGTTCAAACAGCCCATGATAGTGGAGAAAAAAAATGAGAGTCATCAAGCTACCTAATTTTAAATATATTAAAAAGGCAATATTCATTTAAAAAGTAAGAGATTACCATAATACCAGAGGTCAATGAAGTAGAAGAAATATGTAAAAAACAAAACACCTAATTTATGGTCACTTGATCTTCAACAAAGTTACAATGATGTACAAAAAAAGAAAGAAACTATGTTAAAAATGATGATGGAATGACTGTACATCTATATGCAGTAAAATAGTCTGTAGGAGAATGATCCTGTCACCTTATCTTATAGCATATTCAGTACCAATTCACAATGTAAGGATGTCTTTAAAAGTGAGACTATACCATGCATATCCTTTTGAGTCTGAGTTACCTCACTCAAGATGATACTTTCTAGTACCCACTAACAAGTGGATATTACCCTTCCTCCCCCAAAAAGTACAGAATACCCAAAATACAGTCGACAGAACTCAAAAAGGTCAACAAACTGAAGGCTTCAAGTGAAGACTCCTCAGTCCCACTTGGGAGGGAGAAGAAAGCAATCAAAAGTGGGGAGGAAGGAACCTAGGAGGGAAAGTGGACAGGGCCTGCAGAGGAGAAGAGAGGAATCTGATCTGGTATCCAGTGAGGGAAAAGGACTGAAGGCCAGTGGGCCAGCTGAAAGAATGGAAGCAGGCAACCTTAGGAGGTAGGATGTTGGGGGTATGCTCAAGAATGTACCAGAGACCTGGAATGTGAAAGACTCTCAAGAATCAAAGGGAGGGACTGTAGATGAAATGACCTACACTGGAGAGAGGGAACTTACAGAGCCCACCTCTAGCAGAAAGTCAGGACATCAAGTGAGGGAGGGGGTTGCCATCCCACAGTCAAAACTCTGACCCATAATTGTCCCTGTCTTAAAGAACTGGAGGGATAGAAATGGAGAGGAACCTCAGGAAAAGAAAGTCCAGTGACAGGCCCAAAGTGGGATCTAGCTCAATGGGAGGTCCCAAGGCCTGACTCTATTACTGAGGCTATGGAATGCTCATAAAAAGGGACCCATCATAACTGCCCTTAGGAAGACCCAAGAAGCACCTGAAAGAGTCAGATACAAATATTTGCCCCAACCAAAGGACAGAAGGTGCTGACCCCTCCCGTTGAATTAGGGAAAATCTGGAAGAAGCTGAGGAGGAGAGTGACCCTGTAGGAGGACCAGCAGTCTCAATTAACCTGGACTCCCGAGATCGCTCAAATACTGAACCACCAACCATGAAGCACACACCAGCTGATATGAGGCCACTAACACATGTACATCAGAGGACTGCCAGGTCTTGGTTCAGTCAGGGAAGATGCACCTAACCCTCAAGAGACTGGAGACCCCAGGGAGTTTAGAGCTCTGGTTGGGTTGGGGTGGGGAGGAGGTATGGGATGAGGAACAGTCAGAGGATGGGTGTGTGGGTGAATAAAATCTGGAGTGTAAAAAATAATAATTAAAAAAACTAAAATAAAATGAGACTATAAATAAACTGCTACATAATCCAGTGTGAGGAGCTCTCCAATACTGAGCACTAATTTCTCTGTCTCTAACTCTGTGTCTCTGTCTCTGTCTCTCTCTCTGTCTCTCTCTCTCTCTGTCTCTCTCTCTCTCTGTTTGTGTGTGTGTGTGTGTGTGTGTGTGTGTATGTGTGTGATGGAAAATTGCTAAGACTAATAAAACAAACAAATCCTGTCATAATAACTTTGATAAAACTTGTTAACGTTATAAGTGATATAAGAAGCAAGAAGAGAAAAATAAATACACTATTGTATTTTATACTTATTTAATCTAAACACATCAAACTTAGTAGAAGAGCAAGTACTGATTGCTAGTATTAGGGACATTGATGATGAATAGGAAAATTCTTCCAACATATACAGAAGCACAGGAAAGACAAGGTATTGCATAGCATGATACCCAATAGTTCATGATAGCATCATGTACTGTTGCAAATTGCTCACTGATTAAACTGTAAACATCCTTGCCAAAAAGAAAGCAGAAAACAGAAAACTTAGTAGACTGATAAGTTAATCATTGGCTTTTGGTAATCAGTGTACAAAGTATTCATATACAAAAATATCCTGTTTCATATTGTAAACATATGTACATTTTGTCAATTGCACACAAAAAATGATTACACACACACACACACACAGAGTTCATGGATCAATACAAGATTGAGGGGTTACACAGAACAAGTCTACCAAACATCTAGAGCATAAATAGCAGCATTTCTTTTATCTTCCATGAAATTAAAAGTTAATACATACTCCCTTCTTATTATTTGTATTTACAGTTGCCCTTCTTCTAAAACCATACAAATTGTACATAGGAAGCACAGGAAAGAAGACATCATAGACCAACATTTACAACAATATGAAGGCAAAAATCTCGGAGCTTACTAGGCAAAAGGATTCAAGATGTAGAATAAAAAACTACATACTGTGTGGCACAGTATAGCATCTAGCACTAGTGTTGATTAATAATTTGATAGATAAAAAACTAAACAATGTGGTATACCATATTATAGCTGTCATTGTCAAAGGGAGGAGAATCTGTGAGCAGTGCTCAGATAGCTCTTGAGTATGCTGGAAGGACTTCCAGAGACTGCTGCACTGAGACAACTCTACACTGTTGTTCCATGAATAGGTCATATAAGGACTTTTAGAGTTACAGGTGGAAAGGTCTGATCAGTCATAATATAGTCATGCAGGTAGAAACCAGAGTGATACTTGTGTATTGATTTATGTAGCATTTGCAGAGAGTTCTGTCCAAGGTCATTTTCAGACAAGAGCAGGCACCTGTGTTGAGGAAGACTGTCCAGAGAAGTTTACGCAGAGGCAATCTATTCTGAGAAAGGGAGTCCTACATTTTGTTCCTAGCTCTGAGAGCCATCACACATGTGGTACTGTGACTCTGGCTCTCCAATAGACAGCCACTTTTTGTAATGAATATCCTCCAAAAATTAAGTATAGGAAAGAATTTCCTGGTCATTTTAAATTTTGTTTCTAGAAAAATATGTAGGTACAATCAAATGTAGGAGAAGAAAATGTATTTTTTTTCATTTAACGTCAAAACAAAGTAAAGATGTACATTACTTTTTTCATACACAAGTGGTATTAGATAATACACCTTGAATAATTTAGACAAAGAGTGACACACAAACATATTGGAAAGCTATAAATAATATCTTCATTTCCAAATGACATTTTCTGATGAACCAATGATTTCTCCCGAGTATTTTTTACATGATTTAATAAATTCAGCAAAATTTCAAAACAGAAATAATATTTAAATCAACTGTTTTTATGTGTCAATGAATAATCATAAAAAGAAATTTACTATGCCACTCATGAGGATAAAAACACAGAAATAAAATATTTTTACTTAAATATAAAAAACAGTATTACATACAGAATCAAAAACAGTTCTTAGTCACTAAAAAATCTTGAGAGAGACTGTACTTTTGAGGCATATATTTGTTTTTAATACAAAATTATTGCCAAATTATTGAAGTATAAACTAGAAGTATTGTAATAAAAACTATGTACTACTAAAACAGACCGAAGTTATCAGTGAAAGAGAATAAGGACCCTATACTTATACCTATGCACATATCTAAATAGTTTTCAGGCAAGACACAAAATATATACACAAAAAGAAAAGGATACTTTCTCAAAATGGTCTTCAAAACATAGTTATATTTTGAGGTAATTATTTAAAATGGCCTCTGGCTCAGGCCGACTATCTAAGATACAGTGGCTCTGCCTAGCCCAGCTGCCATGTTTCTCAGCCTGAGGCCACGTGCTCGCAGCAGCTAGAACCGGCCCACCAGAAACACCAGCCCTGCCACCCACGAGATGCCAGCATGAGAGATAACTCTGCCAATCTTCCATGCTGTCTCCACAAGGCAGGGCATAATATGATAATGATAATGATTAATAACAAGATGCCCATACAAAGAGAGTTGTATCCCAATTAGCTAACCTAATTATAAGTTTATAAGCTGTTCCCCATGAGTGCTCTCCATACCTGTGTGGTTCTCCATCCTCCTAAATCTCTGCTCTCTCTACCTCCTCCTCTTCCTTTTATCTTTTCCTCTCCCAACTCCTCTTCCTCTCCTTACTGCTCCCACCTTAGCTCCTCCTACATATCACCCTTTCTGTTAAAATTAAAAAAAAAAGTTTCTCTCAAAATACAATAGAGCATAACTACAGCAATTTGTATCAGTGAGGTACACGATAGACCTAATACCCAGTCCATCATTTTGTTGACTGAACAGAACCTCTGTCATCTCTCCTAATTAAAAGACTTATTTCTAATCCTGGCTTTAGAATGAATGTCAGCTGAAAACCATTCTCTCAAATTTATTCTCTCAAAATAATTAGCCTGGGATGGCTATGATACTGTAAGTCTTCAACCTCATCAGAAATCCAGAATTACTGAATGAACTGAAATCCTGAGAAGCACAAAGTATAGCTTCTAAAACTTAGCCAATTTTTAGAGACCTCTGAACACCTGGACAGTCCCTAAACCTCAAAACTTTGGAGCAGCTGATCTTCAGCCTTCTGGCCCAGGATCATCTGACAGACCTAGTAACGCAGAATTGTTAAGGGCTGATCACTCTGTCTTGGTAGATATAATCAGTCAACTATTCCACAGGTGTGTCCTTTTTCTCGACAGTATTTTGTCTGTAGATGAAAAGAGGCAATTCTTGCCTATTGACTGTCTCACCACAACTGGAGTAACTCCAAAGATGCTCAATTTCTTCTTAGAATCCAAGACAGGAAGCTGTCAGGAACAGATAGGTCTCTAATCAAAATGAACATTAATACAGAAATATTAGTAATGTTACTTCCGTGGTCTTCTGACATTTTTGAAAACCAACTATCAATGTAAAGAAATCTCGACTGTTGTCTGTTAACTCCTCTCAGCTATTTCTAATTAAAATACAGAAAACACCCTAACAATAATCTCAGAGCCATTCAATTGCTATAGGCCCTTAACTCACAGGCTAACCATCTGAAGTCAGTTAAAACAGTTAAAGGAGGACTGGGTCTAAGCCTTGTATTCCTAAATGTATTATATAAGCACAATGCCTATGAGAATAACAATATTAATCTCACTTTTTTATCAGTAAGAAACTCATACCAATGAAAACCTTAAATTTGAAATCAAAATAAATTTTGTACCATTTAAGAGATTATAACTTCAGCTTAATAACAATTATACAGATTTCTACCAAATAGCTAATCAATCAATTCTAACTATTCCTCCCTGTTCCAAGAAAAACATTACTTTTCCCTAGATGGACAGACTAATATTAACCACCTCAGTCCCCAAGCCCAGGGAATAGGGGCACCTACTCTTCATTAACTTCTTCAAGCTGATTTTGGGCATTGAGATATTAGAAGAGGGGCAGGGGGGAGGGTAAATTGATAAGCCTCTGATGTCTGCGTCTTTACTGCATCCAGCTAAAATTCTAGGACATCAGAGGTTTGAGCAGGTCTGCTTAGCTTGCTTAATGAGTAGATACACCAAGGCTGTCTATTCTGCAATATAAAATTCTCAAAACAAATTTTAGTATCAAGATAATCTTTTGTTTGAATTCTGGAATCTAGTCTTTTGGTGGCCTGACTCTATTATGTCTAATCCATATAATTCTGGGAGGTAGAAATATCTTAATTGTCTCTCCTGAAAGCACACAGACAAAAGCTTTTTCCCAAAACAGCATTTCCTTGAGCCAGTAATCAGAAAAACATTATCTTGACCTCTTTCTCAGAGGAAAAATATAACCACAAAACTGAAAATCACACCCATCTTGAAAATAAAATCAACTTAACAACTAAAATACTGTATGTACCTATTCTTTAGGCCTTCCCTAATTTGCCAAGCAGGAAAAGAACCCAGAATTCCTGTGAGGCCCACATTAGACAGAACTCGAGTCTCCTGTGAGGCAATATAATTTATATCATCTGAGTACACCTGATTTACACTATCTTTCTGTTGTGCCCTCTGCCTAGAAGAAGTTTTTATTTATACCATCTATCTGTTTTACTCTGTACTCCAGAGCAGCTTCCACTTATACACTGTACTCTCTACTCTAGAGCCAGTAACAATTTTCCCTAAATTCCAAACCACAGGTGATAATCTCCACATGATTTGGACAAATCTGTTTATAAATCTTTCCTAAAAGCAAATAATCCCTATATTTTAACTTTATACTTAAATCAGTAACTACTCCACAATGGAGGCTTATTTATTTAGCTCTCTTGGTTAAAAGTATACCTGTTTGTCTGTGGTTCTGTGCCTAGAGCCACAGACAAATTTGTTCTACCTATCTTTGTTCCAAACCACAGGCAAGATTCCCCATGTGAATCGGGCAAAACTGTTTCTAAATCTATATTAAAAACAAATAATCTCAATTTTAATTCACAGATACTGTATTCTCTACTCTAGAGTCAGCTACATTCTTCTTTTGCTAACAAAAAGCAACTTTCATTTCCCCACAGCCTGGAGTTCAGCTGCTGTTTTTTTGTTCAGGGTTCCCGCTCTAGGAGTCAAGTGACTCCTATCAGTACCAATCACTCACTCACTTTCCTTTAAAAAACAAACAAACAAACAAACAAACAAACAAAAAACCTACAACTTTTACTCTCAGGTGATTAGACATAAATTTCAACTGAATTCGTGCCTGAAATTGGTGTGCCACTTTGTGGAGGTAGTTACTTAAAATGGCCTCTGGCTCAGGCCAACTATCTAAGCTGCAGTGGCTCTGCCTAGCCCAGCTGCCATGTTTCTCAGCCTGAGGCTGCCAATCTTCCACACTGTCTCCACAAGGCAGGGCATTGCCCAGATCATTCTGCCATCCATGTGGGCCCAGTAAGAGAATGAGACTCTAATTCTTATAAATTAATCAAAGGCTTTATATGTTTGATAACGATTAATAACAAGATGCCCATACAAAGAGAGTTGTACCCCAATTAGCTAACCTAATTATAAGTTTATAAATTGTTCCCCACGAGTGCTCTCCATACCTGTGTGGTTCTCCATCCTCCTACATCTCTGCCCTCTCTAGCTCCTACTCTTCCTTTTTTCTTTTCCTCTCCCAACTCCTCCTCTTCCTCTCCTTACTGCTCCCACCTTAGCTCCTCCTACAATTATACACCAAATTTTTATACACAATTAGACTCATTTTATAGCATGGAGCCAAATACATTCAAATGTATTAAAAACTTAATTAGAAAATCTAAATTGACACAAATCAAACACAAGAAACAGAGACTATGCATTGTAGTTTTGGTCTTTACAAAGTTCTTTTTGACTATTACAACAAAAACCCGTCATTAAAAGCAGAAAAAGAATAAAAGTGAGACCTTATCAAATAATGATCCATTCATACAGAAAAAAAAATCAAGAATCAGCTAATAAAAGAAGTGGAAATATTTTACAACCATGCATCTGGTAAATGGCAATTATTTAAAATGTGTTAGGAATTTTTACAAGTTAGTGAAAGTGAAAGAAAGTATACCCTGTAAATAATTGAGTACAGAACTTGAATAGACAGTTCTCCAAGGATCACATAGAAATATCCCATTGATAACAAGGAAATGCAAGGTAAATGATGAGATTGACCTTCAGATATGAATTACTGGCTGTAGTGATAATTTTGGAATTTCAGTTTCTTTAAGAACCTGGGAATTTGATAAAATGTGTTCTTAGTTTAACTTCAGGAGTTGGAATATGGGCATGCTTCAGAAAGTCCACTGAGGTTAACTATCATTTACCTCATGCTGTATCAGAGATATAGTTTTACCAGCAGCAGATAATGTCTGTCATTGTGTGACTTTTAGAATTCTGGGAACTTTTCAGATGATACATAAATGTGAGGGGGTGGCTGGTTGTTTGTAATTTAGGAAGGTTTCCTTTGCTAGTAGCCAAGCTCAAAGAAGAAACAAGAGGAAAGAAATTAGGTTCGAGGGATTTTTCTATTTCCTTTCTCCCCATCTACTAAATGAAATAAGCCAAATAATGGAAGGACATATAGTACAGAGTTCCACTTTTTTTTTTTTTTTTTTTTTTTTTTTTTTTTTTTTTTTTCAGACAGAGTTTCTCTGTGTAGCCCGGGCTGTCCTTGAACTCACTCTGCAGACCAGGCTGGCCTCAAACTCAGAAATCCGCCTGCGTCTGCCTCCCAAGTGCTGGGATTAAATGGGTGTGCCACCACCGCCTGGCCAGAGTTCTACTTTTATATGGCAGATAAAGTTCAATTCACAGAAGTTAAGGATGGAATTATGGTACCAGAGGTTGGTAAGAAGCAAAATCAAGAGATGGATAGAGAGTTGTTCTCATGGAATCTGAAAATATCCTAAAGGCTTAACAATGAGAATATAGTTAACAATATTAATAGGAGTAATAATGTATACTAAAACTGTGCTTACTCTTGTGTATTTTTTCAATAAAAGTGAATTTGCACTATTAGTGTACAGTTTTAAAATATTCAGTTATCTCTTAAATGATTGATGACTCTTAGAAACTTTAGTTATTTTGTACTTCTATAAGCAGCAATATACATATTCTTTTAAAAACAACTTTATTTGACAAATTTATCAGGTGAGGCAAAAGTGAGAACTCATTTATGGAGAAATTTCACAATGACAGTGTTAGGGTCTTCCTTGTGTTTTAAGGGATGCAGTTAGCTGAGCAACACTTGCAGGGCTGAGCAATATAGAGGTTCTCACTCCTGGAGGAGGAGGACTGGATACAAGCACATCTGTGCACAGTCTATCTCATAGACATTCCTAATGTTACTTCTGCCATTTAAAGCAGTTGTCAATCCAATTGCCATTTATCAGCTGGCAATTTGTCATTTTATATAAACAGTTTTTATAGTCTCCATTTGTCTCCCATAAAAATGGCATATATATATATATATATATATATATATATATATATATATATATCATTATTCCTCTAATATAGAAGCAGAGATAGACTGAGACAAGCTTTGGGACAGAAAGGAAAGAAGTCAGACTTCCAGACTCACTGTGCAGTGGACACTCTTCTATTATTAGTACCTTTTCTTCTTTCCTATTTCATCCTTTAGATTTGGAAAGAGGTTGGGAGACAAATGGCTAACGTGGTCATAAAATGCATGAATTTTTGTGGGAAATGAGATACACAAGCTTCTCTTCAATGTGCCTAAGCAAATGTGTAATTTTGAGCTGGTGTGAAATGGATGTTATCAAGATTTCATAGTAGTGAGCTCTTGCAAAGATGGATTTTATTGTTTCACCTTTTGGGGGTTAAAACTATTTCCCTTTCTCAGATCAGAGGGACATTATGCAAAAGGGGAAGCTTTAAATATGATCTTTCAAGTCCTATAATCAACTTTATTGCAGTATGTATTGCAATGTGAGTGAAATTCCTTTTTCAGAATGCAGGCTGTGCAGTGTAGACTAGTAAGCACAATGCTTCATTACACTATGAAAAGCTGCAAAAGCTGCAAAGTAGTTTTGACTAGTAAGCCTGCTATGAAGCAGGGAGTACTGACATCATTGTGTGTCACAGACAACATAGTCTTGGCTTTTAACAGCTTGCTTTTAAGAACAGTATGGTTTTAAATGTAAATCATTATTCATTTCTAAATTATTTAAAAACATTTTTTTTTAAAAAAATCCTACTTACCTCCAACCAAATATCAATTAACTGTTAAAAGCCAAGCTTCCAAAAGACTCTATATTTGCACCTCTAATCAAATATTAAGACTTGTATTCATTCAAAATTTTGCACATTATTACAATAGAAATAAAATATATGCCCTTGCTTGGTCCTTTTGGCTAGGGAAGAAACCTAGCTGGTCTCTTGTGGAGATCCCATATCCTAAGACATACTAGAGGAGCCACTGCACTAAGAGCAGCAGGTAAGAACCGCCTCCTACTATCCTATGTCAGAGCTACAACTGGGAGGCTGGGGCACTCAGGATCCATTAGCCACCCAAACCCCAGCCCTCCGGGATACCACTCACCTTCTGCTCCTCCTTTGGTCCTTTTGGCTGAGGCAGACACCTAGCTGGTCTGCTCCTGTGAAGACACCTCATCCTGAGACATTCTAGAGAAGCCATTACACTCAGAGCAGCGAACACCTAGCTAGTCTATTCCCTTAAGAACACCATATCCTGAGCCATCCTAGAGGAACCACTGCACTCAGAACAGCAGGATTTCAGGATCCCAGAGGCAGCCTGAGTCCCAGGAGTTCTCCAACCAAGCAACTCAAGATCACAGGATCACAGAGACATCTGGACTCTGAGGAGTTCTGACACAACCAAGATAACTGGAAAGAAAACAAAAGATAACTGGAAAGATAGGCTCCAGTCAGAGACAGTCAGGAAAGGTAGCACTAGAGTTAACCAGATGGCAAAAGGCAAGTGCAAGAACATAAGCAATAGAAACCAAAGTTACTTGGCATCATCATTTCTCCCAGGATAGCAAGCCCTGGACACCTCATCACAACAGAAAAGCAGGATTTAGAATTAAAATCATATACAAGAATCCTACAGAACGCCAATCAGAATAGACCAGAAAAAATACCTCCTGTCATATAATAATCAAAACATAAAGTGCACAAAACAAAGAAAAAAATCCTAAAGCAGTAAAGGAAAAAGGTCAAATAACATATAAAGGCAGACCTGTAAGAATTACACTAGACTTCTTACCAGAGACTATAAGACCCAGAAGATCCTGGAGTGATATCATACAGACCCTAAGAGAACACAAATGCCAGCCCAGACTACTATATCCAGAAAAACTCTCAATCACTATAGATGGAGAAACCAAGATATTCCATGACAAAACCAAATTTACACAATATCTTCCCACAGCACTTCAAAGGAGAATTGATGGAAAACTCCAACACAAGGAAGGAAACTACAACCTAGAAAAAGCAAGAAAGTAATCTTCCAACAATCCCAAAAGAAGATAGCTACACAAACATAATTCCATTTCTAATAACAAAATAAAAGGAAGCAACAATCATTTTTCCTTAATATCTCTTAATATCAGTGGGCTCAATTCTCCAATAAAAAGACATAAACTATCAGACTGGATATATAGACAGGACCCAGAATTTTGCTGCATACAGGAAAGGCACCTCAGTGACAAAGACAGAGGCTTCCTCAGAATAAAAGGATGGAAAACAATTTTCCAAGCAAATGATCCCAAGAACAAGCTGGAGTGGCTATCCTAATATCAAATAAAATTGACTTACAACAAAAAGTAATCAAAAAAGATAAGGAAGGACACTTCATACACATCAAAGGAAAAATCTACCAAGATGAACTCTCAATTCTGAACTTCACTGCTTCAAATACAAGGGCACCCACATTCGTAAAAGAAACTTTACTAAATCTCAAAGCACACATTGCACCTCACACAATAATAGTGGCAGATTTCAATACGACACTCTCAACAATAGACAGATCATGGAAACAGAATCTAAACAGAGACACAGTGAAATTAACAGAAGTTATGAACCAAATGGATTTAATAGATATCTAAAGAACGTTTCATCCTAAAACAAAAGAATATACCTTTTTCTCAGTATCTCATTGTACCTTCTCCAAAGTAGACCATATAATTGGTCACAAAAGAGGCCTCAACAGATACAAAAAGATTGGAATAATCCCTTGCATCCTATCAAATCGCCACTGAATCAACCAAGTAGAAATAGAATGAACTATACAAAATATCAACAAAACCAGGATCTGGTTCTTTGAGAAAATCAACAAGATAGATAAACCCTTAGCCAGACTAACCAGAGGGCACAGAGACAGTATCCAAATTAATAAAATCAGAACTGAAAAGGGAGACATAGCAATAGAAACCGAGGAAGTTTAAAAAATCATCAGATTCTACTACAAAGGCTTATATTTAACAAAACTGGAAAATCTGGATAAAATGGACAATTTTCTAGATAGATACCAGGTACCAAAGTTAAATCAGGAGCAAATAAACCATCTAAACAGTTGCATAACCCCTAAAGAAATATCAGCAGTCATTAAACATCTCCCCACCAAAAAAATCCAAGGACCAGATGGTTTTAGTGCAGAATTCTATCAGACCTTCAAGGAAGACCTAATACCAATTCTCTTCAAACTACTACACAAAATAGAAATAGAAGGAACACGACCAAATTCGTTCTATGAAGCTACAATCATACTCATACATAAACCTCACAAAGACTCAACAAAGAAAGAGAACTTGAGACCAATCTCCCTTATCAATATCAATGCAAAAATACTCAATAAAATTCTAGCAAATCAAATCCAAGAATACATCAAAACAATCATCCATCACGGTCAAGAAGGCTTTATTCCAGGAATGCAGGGATGGTTCAATATTTGGAAATCCATCAATGTAATCAACTATATAAACAAACTCAAAGGAAAAAAAAATAAAATACATGATCATCTCACTAGATCATTTGACAAAATTCAACATCCCTTCATGGTAAAAGTCTAGGAAAGATCAGGAATTCAAGGCCCATACCTAAACATAGTAAAAGGAATATCCAGCAAACCAGTAGTCAACATTAAACTAAATGGAGAAAAACTTGAAGCAATCCCACTAAGATCAGGGACTAGATAAGCCTGACCACTCTCTCCCTACCTATTCAATATAGTACTGGAAGTCCTAGCCAGAGCAGTTAGACAACAAAAAGAAGTCAAAGGGATACTACAAATAGGAAAGAAAGAAGTCAAAATTTCACTATTTGCAGATGATATGATAGTATACTTATATGACCCTAAAACTTCTACCAGAGAACTCCTAATCCTGATAAAGAATTCAGCAAAGTGGCTGGTTATAAAATCAACTCAAACAAATCAGTAGCCTTCCTCTACTTGAAAGATAAAGAGGCTGAGAAAATAATTAGAGAAATGACATCCTTCACAATAGCCACAAATAATATAAAATACATTGGTGTGTATCTAACCAAGCAAGTGAAAGATCTATATGGCAAGATATTCAAGTCTCTGAAGAACACAATCAAAGATCTCAGAAGATGGAAAGAACTCCTGTGCTCATGGATTAGCAGGAGTAATTTAGTAAAAATGGCCATCTTGCCAAAAGCAATCTACAGATTCAATGCAATCCCCATTAAAATCCCAACTCACTTCTTCACAGAGTTAGAAAGAGAAATTCTCAAATTCATTTAGAATAACAAAAATCCCAGGATAGTGAAAACTATTCTCAACAATAAAAGAACTTCTGGAGGAATCACCATCCCTGACCTCAAGCTGTACTAGAGAGCAATAGTGATAAAAAAAAAAACAAAACTGCAAGGTATTGGTAAAGAGATGGGCAGGAAGATCAATGGAATAGAATTGAAGACCCAGAAATGAACCCACACACCGATGGTCACTTGATCTTTGACAAAGGAGCTAAACTGTACAGTGGAAAAAGAACAGCATTTTCAACAAATGGTGCTGGTTCAACTGGAGGACAACATGTAGAAGAATGCAAATCTATCCATTTTTATCTCCTTGTACAAAGATCAAGTCCAAGTGGATAAAGGACTTCCACATAAAACCAGATACACTGAAACTAATAGAAGAGAAGGTGGGAAAGAATCTTAAATACTTGGGCACAGGGGAAAAGTTCCTGAACAGAACACCAATGGCTTATGCTCTAAGATGAAGAATTGACAAATGAGACCTCATAAAGTTGTAAAGTTTCTGTAAGACAAAGGACACTGTCAATAGGACAAAATGGTAACCAACAGATTGGGAAAAGATCCCACATCCGATACAAGGGCTAATATCCAATATATACAAAGAACTCAAGAAATTAGACTCCAGATAACCAAATAACCCAATTAAAAAATGGGGTAGAGAGTTAAACAAAGAATTCTCAACTGAGGAAACTCAAATGGCTGAGAAGCACCTAAAGAAATGTTCAGAATCCTTAATCATAAGGGAAATGTAAATCAAAACAACACTGAGGTTCCACTTCATGCCAGTCAGAATGGGCAAGATCAAAAACTCAGGTGATAGCAGATGATAGTGTGGTTGTAGAGAAATAGGAACTTTCCTCCATTGTTGGTGTGATTGAAAGATGGTGCAACCACTCTGGAAATCAGTCTAGTGGTTTCTCAGAAGCTATACCACTCCTGGGCATATATCCAGAAGATGTTCCAACATATAAGAAAGATATATGTTCATAGCAGCCTTATTTATAATAGCCAAAAGCTGGAAAGAACCTAGTTGTCCTTCAACAGAGGAATGGATACAAAAAATGTGGTACATTTACACAATGGAATTTTACTCAGCTATTAAAAACAATGAGTTTGAGAAATTCATAGGTAAATGGATGGGACTAGAAAATATCATCCTGAGTGAGGTAACCTAATCACAAAAGAACACACATGGTATGCACTCACTGATAACTGGATGTTAGCCTATAAGTTTGTAATAGCCAAGATTTATCTCACAGACCACATGAAGCTCATGAGGAAGGAAGACGAAGTGTGTGTGCTTTGGTCCTTCTTAGAAGGAGTAACAAAATACTCAAGAGAACAAATGTGGAGACAAAATGTAGGACAAAAACTGAAGGAAGGGCTGTCTGGAGACCATTCCATCTGGGTATCCATCCTATGTGCAGTCACTAAAGGTAGATGCTGATGTGGATGTCAGAAAGTGCATGCTGACAGGAGCCTGATATACCTGTCTCCTTAGAGGTCTTGCCAGAGTCTGACATATTCAGAGGTGGATGCTCACAGCTAGCCACTGAACTGATCAAAGGGTTCCAAATGTAGGAGTTAGAGAGAAGACTGAAAGAGTTGAAAGGGTTTGCAGCCCCATGGGGAGAGCAACAATACCAACCAACCAGAGCTCCCAGGGTCTAAACTACCAGACTGGGAGCACATAGGGAGGGACCCATGGCTCCTGCTGTATATGTAGGGGAGGATGGTGGACATAGGTGGGAGAGGAGATCCTTGGTCCCATGAAGGCTGGATTCTGAGTGTGGGGTAATTCAAGAGTGGGGAGGTGGGAGTGGGGGGGG
Organism: Grammomys surdaster; assembly: GCF_004785775.1. Lineage (NCBI taxonomy): Eukaryota > Metazoa > Chordata > Mammalia > Rodentia > Muridae > Grammomys > Grammomys surdaster. The sequence continues at coordinate 3,045,122 of NW_021604767.1, forward strand.
TTGGGGCACATCCTCATAGAAGCAGGATGATAGCGGATGGGATAGGGGGTTCCTGGGCGGTGGGGGTGGGGGAGAATGTGGTAAGGGGATAACATCTGAAATATAAATAAAATATCCAATAAAAAACTTTAAAAATAGAAACAAAATACACTTTTTTGCTAATTTGTTATGGTAACATATCTACTCCAGTGATTATACTCTATAATTATGATCTTGAAAAGCAATAGCAGGCTAATCTATATGCACCTCTCCATAGCATTTCTGATTTGTTTATTTTTCTCATCTTTTTCCAGTTATTTCCTGCTTTCTCCTCTTGCCTGATGCTTAAATATTTAAGAATTTCAATATGAAATCATGGAGAAACTCCCTCTTGGCAATCAGCACAGACTCTTCTGCTTCCCTAAATGTAGTTTAGTATGTCACTGATTACACTGAAACAACTTGTGGCATTAGGAAGAGCTTTGCATGCTGCTATCACCCATTTTGTCATGTGTTATTATTATTATCTCAATATAAATACTTTCATTTGGCTATTTTACTCATATTTTTCTTTTCCGTTCCACCATCATAGTACAATATTGTACTCAACCATTTTCACTATGGTATTCTACTAACGGTAATAATTCTTGAATATTTAAGAGACACAATTTTAACATTAAATTGGCAGTATGTTTAGCTTTATTTCAGGTCAAAATATCTGTCTAAGAAAAGAAAAGATGATTAATTTTCCATTTGTTTGGGGACAGGGAACTATTTATAAAGCAAACAGACAAATCACTTCAAACAGAGAAGGCACTGAACATAAGCTATGTACTTCTTCAATCAATACCCCATGACCTTTCCAGATGAAAGGGTGATAGTCATCCACTGAGGGCGGAGAGGCAAAAGTTCTATGCACTGCTTATGAGATTTAGAGGTCTCTTGGTTATGCAGAAAACAGAATATAATAGAAACTTCAGAAAACACTAAGAGCAGAGTCATGGCTACATATTTTTCTAAGCTTCCCATTCACTACCAGTTTGCATCTTTTAATGAGCCCTTCTGTTCCCCAAACTAAGGACACATTCTGTTTATTGTGTGACTTGACCTTCCCCCCTTTATATTCATCTGTCTGACTATGGCCTCTTCACAGTGCAAGGAATAGCCCTAAATCAAGAGCCCAATGCATGGCTAACCCTTTCAGCACTCTGGGGATCATATGACAGAGCTCAGAGAATGTGAGGGAGGTCTTCAATAACAAAGCAGGACATTATTTCCAGTGAAGACTTGTGGCTATGTGCACCTCTGTTGCAAGAACAATTGGTCTTTGTTTTTCCTCTGAGCCAGCTTGACTGTTCCATTGCAAAAACGCAAAGGAGTTCCCATAGCTTTTTGAAAGCCCCTGAGACTGAACAGAAACCATTCTATCCTTAGAGACCCAGACATGTGTTTAGAAAAAGATATTTCACTAATTCACTAGTCAAAATTCATTATCTTTCCTAATGAAGTATAGTTATCACGGCAAAGCTGTGAATTAAAGGAGGTAAAATAACTAGAGTGATAAGTGTCCTTTTAACAAATCAATGACAATACACATTTTGGAGTCATGAGGCTCAGAAATGTACCTATAAACTCAATACAGTTTTTCTCAAAAGTTTGTTGGAACATATTTTAGAAATCAAACTGGGCTGTATTCAATAGATTTTGCAAACTTTTGAATACATATTGCCTTGTATTTAGTTGCTTTTCAGAGTTTTTAAACTTGTGATATAACAAGAAAGACTTTGAAACTGCAATGCTACATTAGGATGCAGCAGACATGAATGTATACTATTTATGTAAAGCATTAACCTTTAATTTAGTGTTCTCTAAGGAAATAGACGTGACTGGTGCTGGTCACCGAGCACTTATTTTACATATGCGGTGAAACAATTGTTGAGAGTCACAAATCAGGGGCTCAGACCCATTAACACTCTCTCTCTCTCTCTCTCTCTCTCTCTCTCTCTCTCTCTCTCTCTTTCTGTCCTCCCCCACCCCCACTCTCTCTCTCTCAAACACTGGATAACCCCTTGTGCTTCTTTTCTTTTGAGAGCTGTAGAGTAGATACTATCACAGAAAACAAATTCCGCTATGTTTGATAAAATTGACTAGATATTTGTAAATTTCTATTTCAACATTTGATAGCATCTCTTCATATATAACAGCAACAAAAAATATACCAATAATTTTCACAAACTCAAGAAGCTTCATAGAAGGCAAAAGGTCAATTTCAGAGTCTTTAATACAACTGTTATAAAATCACCCAAAACCTGTTTTAGGGAGAGGGTTAGATACAGAGTTATAAATTCTTGATACTCTTTTGTAATAATGTTTCTAATTAAAAAAATATTCTCTAAGAAAATGTATTAAAATTTGAACATCTTAATCAAAAACTTATGGCTTACATTTTGGGAAATTGAGTAATATAAATATGAAATAATCTTGGGAACAAATATTTCATAAAAATTATGATACTGAATCTCTGGAACATTTAGTGAGAAAGGTATTGCAGAACTTTGCAGTATTGCTCCTTTCTATGTTTACATACGTGTTATGAAACCAAGACATAATGTTTTAGATTTGGACAAACTTTTTGAAGAATCCAGTGATCACACATGAAAGTTCCATGACTTCAGAAAGGTAAGTCTCAATAAATATTAAATCTTGGATTCTGCTGATATAAAAACTATGTATTGCTAAATCTAAAGACTTAAACTTACAGATTAGTTTTCTGAATGCTTTAAATTATACATTTTCAAGCACAGTTGACATTTTTGCAGAATGATATTGGACTGATGCATAGCCAAAATAATCTTCAAACACTATTATTTTATCAAAACTAAAGCAGCCAGTCTTAAAGCAACCTCTTCATGCAAATTGTTTTGTCAAATTCTCAATACACAAATATTGGGAGGTGTTATTGTTCTTTTACTAGTACCCAATAAAGTAATTTTGAATTTTCTGTTCCGTGGACTCAGGCTATTCCCTGTAATCACAGATTGTTAATAAATATTTAAAAAAAGTAAAGATTGTGTTTTAAACCACATAATGAGATCTTATACACTTATCAGTATGAGCCTTTAATTAGTTACCATTTTTGTTTTATGAGATATAATGATTAAGTAATTAAGAAAAATAGCCTACAGAAAAGAAGAAACAAATCCTAATTTCTAGTTTTTGAAATTCCTGCAACAGTTTTATACATTCGTGCACTCATATAGTCTATGGACGGTTTTAAGACATGTTAAGATAACTGATTTAAATAATGGAAGCAACAGGATCGTCACAGTTTAAATTGTTCCTATTAGACTCTTACTGAAAAGTATTCCTGACATGTATCATGTACTATAAAAATTGACTGTAGAGTCAGGCAATTAAGATTAGCACTGGAAAAAAAAGTAAACACCTTATTTCTAACGTTATTGGAAGTTTTAACTGTACATACAGACTTAAGAGTAGTAACTTCATAGAAAATGATACCAAGGGATTTGTTTCAAAGTTGTAGAGTATAAAATGTATAGAAACATATCTGCTTAAATTTATGTACAGTATATGATTGTAATGTCACTTAAGTTTTAATCTTTGACATTTGGAAGAAGTTATCTATGTGACATCCTAATTCATAAGTACCTAATAGGTACTGATGGGACTGGAGAGATGGCTCACCAGTCAAGAGTATTGAACTTCCAGATGAACCAGATTAGATTACTAACACCTTTATGGCAGTTGACAATTTATCAGTTACTTCAGTCCTAAGGGTATCCAATTTTTCTTGTGGTCTCTATATACACTACATTCATTTGATGCACAGATACATATATGAAAATTATCTATGTACATAAATAAAAAATAAACTGAAATATACTAGTCCTCTGCTCTAAAATTAGTGAAACTAGTGTTGCCTACTGTGTTCCCAATCTCCAGTTGTACAATGAAATGAATAATATTGGCAAAGCTTTTAGGAAACAGCATTCTTACACATGTAGGAGTTAATGAAATCTGATATAAACATTGTGGAGAAAAAATTTACAAAATAAAAAAAAACAAACATACAAAAGCATACTCATGCTTCACTTCCTTAGCAGCAGGTTAGGTTTCATGAGACATGTCATTATTTTCCCCAACAGTTCATTTAAATAATGATTTTTATATATATGTATATTATTATGTTTATTTACTTTGCCCTTTTTGTTATAATCTTATAGTACTTCTTCATAATAACTATCTTTTGGTGACATTACCATTTGTGGTGTGTGTGTGTGGTGTGTTTACCATTTTTTATAACTTTATGGTAATAAAAGATACCCCAGAACTAGGGAAATAGCATCTTTGTATTCGCAATGGAATAGCTAGAGAAGAAACTTCCTGACAATTTTGACATGAGTTTAGTTACTAAGACCAACATGTTAAACAAAAGAACTCACAAGTTGTTAAGATGTCCTCAACTGGAATGACCTTCCTCATCAGATATTATACAATTTTAATAATGTCTAATATAAAAAAGGGAGAAAAATAAGTATATTCATAAGATTATTGTTCAAAGGCATTCCTAGCCCAACTGCATCAAGATGGGTAAGTAAAGCAGAAATTTATGTAATACATATTTTATAAATTAAGCACCAGTAGCTAAATCCAATATGAGAGAAACTGTAAAGGTCACCAAACCTTCAGAAACTTAGACAGATTAAGGGATTTTAACAGTATTCTAGAGACACTGTCGTCAAAAATATGCTATCATCTTGGATGTTAAAATAATCTGTAGGGCTAGATTTAATTTTATGTAATTATTAAATATTCTATAGAAGATACAACTTCAATACTTAAGTGCTTACAGTCCTATCAACTATTAATTGGCAAACCTATCCTAGTATTTCTTATTAGGTATACAATGCATTTCCTCTATTTATCCTATTTCCACAAACTAATCATGAAACATTATTCACTCTTCCATAATGTAAAAATGAGTGTTGTGAAGATTTTATGTGTGTATTTAATTTTATTTCCTTGAAAATTTTCCCTTAACAAAGGTAAACTGTCCATAAATAAGTAAAATATAACATTACAATTATGAAATTTATACTTGTAACAATTCAAGATATGTTTGCAAAATAAACAGCAGAAAATATTAAATAAAATCAGCAAAACTCTAAAAACAAAAGCAATAAATGTTGAAAATATTTTTAATGTTTGCTCCAATAGCAATAACATCCCCAGTGGGTAATGTTAAAAATCTCCTCCATGTACAAATGCATGATGCTTCACAATAATGAACCATGGCTTTTAGTCATCGCCAGTACCTTCCACTGCACGACAGCACAATAAGAAGACTTTGGCCAGATGCCAGTGTCTTCATCTTGAATGTCCTGTGCTAGAAAACTGGGAAGATAAAAATAGATGCTCTTTATAAATTATTCATTTTCAAGAATTCTGTTTAAGTAGCACAAAATGGACCAAAGCACCAAGCAAACATGTACATCTAGTCGAGTTCTCATTCAAAGCTAGAGCAATGGAAAAATAGTCTCAGACAGAAGGCAAGAGAATTTATCACTCAAAAACACTCATTAAAGGCACCAAGGAACCAACATATAATATTTGTTGAAACATTCTCTTAAAGTTAGCTACTGAACATATCAATATACAATAGCAGTAAATTGAATGAAATATAAAGTTAATATATGAACAATTATTATTTAATGGGATATATTTAGCATACAAATTTAGTCAAATACTTGATTTCTTTTAATGTTAGAGTGGAAAAGAGTTAATATAAGATATAAATAATAAATAGAAATATACCAATCAAAACAATAATAAAATAAAACAATAATATAATATAGTGTCCTTTAAAACCTAACAAGCTTAAGTGTTTAAAAATAAACTATATGCTATTTATTAGTCATATGCATGCACATACACATACAAACACACACATACACATGTACACACACTTACAGATATAGATGATATAGATATAGATATAGCTCAGATGGCTGGCTCAGTTGATACAAACATAAATATGTTAATTTAGATTACCAACATTCATATATTATCTTGATAAAATGACATATGTATTCAATCCCTTTTCTAGGAAACAGACATAAAAGTAGCCCCAAGACTTCTTGGCCAGTTATTTTATCTGAATAGGTGAGACTAAGGCTTAGTGAGATACTATGTTTCTAATACATTATGTGCAGAGCACCTTTTTTTTGACGGCTGGGCTCACATTCATGTATGTGCATATGTCACATATGTCAACTCCCATCAACTCATATAGCACAGATAAGAATAAATATGCAAATAAAGAGTATTAAGCAACCTAAACCACTGTTATAATACACCTCTTAGTAGAAACAGTTACAGCAAGGAGATATATGTATTTTGTTCCCAATCCATATATAACATATTTTATTATGAAATATACATGAAACCAAGCATGCAAAAACAAACTCTCAAGAAAATTAAAAATAGAAATATCACACAAGTAAGTGTCTTACAATATAATTAAAATCTAAGACTCATATAGAAATAAGATAAAGATATAATCAGGTAGAAAATTGAAACTTGTATGAAGCAGTTAGTCTAAGGTACCCGATTCTATGCTCAAATTCCTTTCTTCCTGTGACAGAGTCTGCCCTTAGCCAAGGCTCTCTCCTCACCATCCCATTGGCTAGGATGATGGTTTCTATTTGCACTCTTGGAGTTTTATTTTCTTGTATTAACTTGAAGCCAATCTTTCTTAAAAATTATAGGAAAAACTATTCTCTCACTTATTCCTTTATTAGTCTGGAAACAAAACAAAGCTTTTTGGTCCATTTTATAATACTAGTATAATCCAAGTAGAACCATACACAAATTCTACAAGAAAATAAAATCATGAGCCAATCTAAATTGCAAACAGATGAAGATTCTAAGACAAAAAGGAGTTCATAGAATAATACATGAGAAAAAGAACACTTCATTAAGAACAGTGTGAATATGCAGCATTACAAAATCTTATCAAATGACAGATTATTGGAAAAGAAAAGAAAAATTATATAATATTAAAATAGACATTCATTCTACAATTTAAATAGTCTTTAAAGTTTAAAAACAAGAAATGCAAAGGTTAGTTTTCCTTAAATAAGTATTTGCTAAAGAAACCAAATAGAATACTTGTCTTAGAAAAACAAATATTTTAATTAAAATCCAGAAAATGAAAAGAATACATTTTATAAATACAGTCATTGATTTAAAACCACAACAAAATCCAGTTCTTATAAAAGTCAAATACATTTGCCAAAGAATAACAGAAATAGAAAGAAAAACAAACCATTTCTCTTCAATATGGCTTAGGGTCTCACTTTAAAAAACACAGGAACATAAGAACAGGAGGTAACTCAGTTGTGAGCAGAGGTCAATGCATTGCACTCATACTCACACACTAGGCTGATGACCTGTCCTTGTGTTTATTAGCCCAGATTTGGGGAGTAAGCTGGTTAGACCCCTGACATTCCTTGTCCAACCAGTGTAACCCCATGGGATTTAAGCCAATGAGAGACACCAGTCTCAAAGTAGATGAAGAGCACTTCTGAAAGTGATATCTGAAGTTGTGTTCTATCCCTACTACCACCACACACCACACACAAGTTTTACTTACATGCACATTAAAAAAGGAAACCCAAGCTTTGAGAAAAGTATATATGAGAAAGTAGTTCAGCTGTGTTCTTTGTAAGGAAAGTTATTAAATGGTTCCTGATGGACATAAGTTATCTGAATTAAGAGACATAATAAATTCACAGACTGGAACATATTGCAACTAAATTTTCTCTCTAAAAATATAATACAGTAGAAGTAGAAATATCGACATTTAAAGTATTCTTTAGTATTTATAGTATTGGTATATGGAAAAACAAAATGACCAACACTAGTGACTAGATAGACCACTTGTAGAATGATCGATGTGCCTTTGTATATTAGAGGACATTATGTAAATAATCCATAAATAAAACTTGGGCCACTGAATGTTCACAAAAGTGTACAAAGAAATTCCAGTTTGTGATATCTGAAGGTGATATCTGAAGTTGTGTTACATATTACCCAAGACATTAAATATTTGTGAAATTTTCTAAATTCAAAATAGAATTTGTATATGGCTTATAAATTCTATATTTCTGTACAAATTTATGTGCAAAATGTTTGATATTGCTTATAAGTGCAAAGAAAACTGTTTAAATGAGTATTGACAATTTAGTTTTCTGAAAATAAATATTGATCTTATTGATGAGTAAGTAGTTTTCCCAGACAGTAATTCAGGACGACAATCTTTACTTCGGAAGGGAGAGCAAAATGAGATGAAGAGTGATGAGCCATCACTTATAGACATTTGGAACTGTGAATGTTGGGAAGACATGTGATTTAATAACAAGTTTAATCTTTGTGTCAGATTTACATAATAGCTTTCTACCTCATACACCATAATAGAAATTATTTTTATAATTTAAGATAGAAAGTGCTAGTTAATATCTTAGAAAAATGCTAGTTATCCATTTATAACATTAATCTTGAAGTTACACTAACACGTCATGTAATTTAAAACTATCCTTGAAATCTTTGTTAAACAGAAACTCTCAAAAAAATCGTATCTATTTTATATTTCTGTGATTCATAATATGAGATTTTTATTGATTCCTATTGTTTTGAAAAATCTAAAGCTTAACATTACTCAGAAAGCAGCATAAAACAAACAAAAATATTCTGGCCATGCATCTGTGGCCTGTTGGGGCATCTTATGGGTGTATGCCCAAGAGTAGTATACCTGGGTCTTCAGGTAGATCTAGCTCCAATTTTCTGAGAAACCTCCCGATTTACTTCCAAAGTAGTTGTACCAGTTTGCAATCCTACCAGCAGTGGAGAAGTGTTCCTCTTTCTCCACATTCTTGCCAACTTGTGCTGTCATCTAAGTTTTTGATCTTAGCCATTCCGAATCTCAAAAATGTTTTGATTTGCATTTCTCCGATGACTAAGGACTTTGAACATTTCTTTAGGTGCTTCTCGCCCATTCTGTGGGGAAAATTACAGGCCGCAGCTGTGGAGTCCCAGTGGATTTCCACGCTGCGGCCGGTCCCACATGCACAGGAACTATGGTTCCAGTGGCCTGGAGGCTTTGGCAACAGCAGGCTTGTCCTTGGTTCCAAAAGGGTTTATTGTCATGGCAGATGGTGAATGGATTTGGATGTACCCCCATAAAACTCATGGCAGTCCCGAGTTATATAGGGAGAGAGAAAGGGGGAGGATCTGGGGAGGATCTGGGGAGGCATGCTTAATTTTCTCCCCCCTCTGGCCTTCATTAGTATGTAAATCCCTAGGCCCTGAAGCCTCTATTCACACCCTTTACCCATGTACTTTGGGAGGGGCTGTAATGGCTGGCCTACGTGACTGAGTTTGATGGACTGCTTTTCAGAACCCTGGGTTCTAGGGGCGCACTAAACTCCTGCCTATCAAGCAGATTCTTGGGGTTCTAGGTAACTGTCCAGCCATGACCCAGAATACCCTTATGCAGTCCCACATCTCCTCCCCTTTACTTTAAAAAAAAAAGGGTGGTCACTGTCGTGAAAATTTTGGATGAGGAAGCCGAACGAAAACACTACATAGGCCAGAGGGGTTAGCACAGTTAAGTCACAGTATGAGGAGAGTTGATGGTGGGGGTTGGGAAGGCAAGGGATCATTGAATCAATTGAATGCAGCTGGTACAGTTTGAGGGCAATGATATCTGACTAATCTAGATAGACATTATGTTTTCCTCACTAAAATGTAACTTTAGCTATTTGACTTTGGCAAAAGAGTTCATTTGTAGCTGGAAGGTCTGAATCTGTCTGTAGGACTCAGTGAGTGTCTCTGGATCTTGGCGTGTGTCTCTGGATCTCAGCATGTCTCTGGAACCCTTATGCAGCCCCACAGCATTCCAAATTTCTGTTGTGAATTCTGTTTACTCAATGATAAGTGGATATTAGCCAAAAAAAAAAAAAAAAAAAGAGAGAGAGTACCCAGGATATCCACAGAAGTCAAGAAGGTTAACAAATCGAAGGACCTAAGTGGAGACAACTCAATCCCACTTAGGAAAGAGAAGAAAGCAATTATAGAGGGTGCAGGGGCATAGGGAGGTAGGGACCTGGGTGGGAGAAGGGATAAGAAGGGGAGAAGGGAAACATGATCAGATATTGGGAGAGCAGGACAGAAAATGAAAAAAAATCTGGCCAGCAAAGGCAATGTAAATAAGTCCCACAGACAAGTAACAGCTGAGAAATGGTAGTTTAACTATCAAATTATTACTGTTGAATATTGTAAATACCTACAGATCTGCTAAGCTTCAATTATATATCCAAAAGGAAAATGGAGAAACCAGTCATTAGATAAGGAAAGAAAATTTAAAAAATTAAAAAGCTAGAAACTCAGACACTATTACTGATGCCAAGAAGTGTGATAGAGCTGCCCCCTAAGAGGTTCTGCCAGCACCTGACCAATACAGATGAGGATGCTCTCAGGCAACCATTGGACTGAGCATGGTGACACCAATAGAGAAGTTAGGAGAAAGACTGAAGGAGGTAAAGGAGTTTGCAAGCCCACTGGAAGAACATCAATATCAATTAACTCGACCCTCCAGAGCTCCCAGGAACTAAACCACCAACCAAAGAGTACAGATGGAGTGACCCATGGCTCCAGCTGCATATGTAGCAGAGGATGATTTATCTGGCTTCGATTCGAGGAGAGGGCCTTGGTCCTGGAGAGGGGTGATACCCCAATGAAGAGGGATGCTAGAGGGGTGAGGTGAGAGGGGATGGGCCAATTCTCCATCTCTCAGCACTCTTAATTGGCCCTTACTCCTCAGCAATGGGTGGACCCATGAGTATTTTCACTACCACATTTGCATGTCTATTAATACTATCATTGTTCAGGTCTTATTTAGGTAGCCTTATTCTTGAGGTGTCATGGTTGTAGCCTCTCTGAATTTCTAGGAAACACTGTGTCATAGCAAACTTCCAGTCATCTTGCTTCCTCAATATTTTTTCAGCTTTTCTACTATGTTGGAGCCATAGTTGCAAGAATTAAGTGCTAGATATACTCTTTCTGTTTGGGATATCTATGACCTGTTGATCTCTCTGCTTTATATCCCATTATAGGTGTCTATAATGGTCTGCACTATCTGTAAGTAGAAGCTTTGTTGATGAAAAATGATAGCTACAGTTAACTATGGGTATATGGAAAAGAATTAAGATGAAATTAGGAATTATACTGGTCTATTTCAAGTGGTAGTAGTATGTTTTCTTCTAAGATCAATCACCTCACTAACCCAGGTTACAGATTAAGTTCCTAGTACAAAATGTGATTGCTTTTCTGTGGAACAAGTCAAAGTCAAAATAGACAACTGTTGGTTACTGCCAAGGCATAAATGTCACTATTTTAAATCTAGGGATATCATACTAGGGTGGTCTTCTTTGTTGTTCATAGCATTAAAGCAGGATCAGACTATTTGTTACTCGCCTGTATTATTTGGGAGTCCCTTGGATTACACTTCCCAATAACTTGAACTTAGGTTTCTCATACCTGATACTGGTGCTTTTGTTTGACAGAAAATATAGGAAGGGAGGAGGAAGGTAAGTTAAGAGCAATACAGAAAGATGTTTCATAAAGCCTCAAATAATTGTAGCATTTTATATGTAACTAAAATTATATACAATGTACAAATAAGTATACATATAAATATGTATATATACATATATGTATTACACATAGTCTATCTATATACAGTAAACATTTAAGTGATATATATGCATATGCATATATATTCATATATATATATATGAAAACCTAAATCTAGGAAGAGAAAATTAGGATCTCATTGAAATATTTTGAAGAGCAATTTTCTAAATGATGATAAATTACAGCATAATAAAGAACCAAAATTTTGCAAAAAATATTTTCAATCAAATAATAGCCATATTAGAAGAGTGCCTATGTATTAACATGAATACATGAATTATTTTAAACAGACATATTAATTACTACTTACAGAAAATGCTATCAAAATATGGAGATACATTATTTAGACATATTTGGAGGATTCCTTTACAGGTCTTGTTAATATTGTTAATTTGATTTTTGTTCTATAGTTTTGAAGTGGTTGAGATTGAATGCAACTAGTGAGTGAGTATGTGTGTGTGTGTGTGTTTGTATATCTGTGTGTTTGTGTGTGTGTGTGTGTGTGTGTGAGAGAGAGAGAGAGAGAGAGAGAGAGAGAGAGAGAGTTTTTACAGCTTTAATGACTTTTTTCCTTTGAGGATCTCACACATGTTTGAAATTAAATCATTCTGGGCAACATAACCCCCACCATCATCAGTCTTTTTGCTTATCTAACTTTAACATCCTTTTCAACATTCATGAATTTTTTAGTTTGGTTTTTACTTTATGTTCTTGAGAACCACTACATTTACCCTAAAAAGTGCTAACGTATTTAAACATACATGGTCAAGCCATTCTTCCTCTTTCCACCCTTGATTCAGAGAAGCTTTCTCTGCAGTAAACAGTGGTGTAAACAGAAACCCAGACCTGCTCAGAGGAACAGAATCAGTGATGGTTGAGTGCTAAGTCTTAAACAGGATGCTGATATCAATCAATCTATGGCATATAGTAGAAAAGGGAAAGAACGTAGGGGCAGAAATTCACAGGATACGTGTGAGATGTCTTCTTGCCATTAATCCTTCAACAGCTGTACAGTAGCTTCCTTCACTCAACCTGCACAAGACAGGACAACAGTCATCATGGACTAGGAAGTGGCACATGAGATCTGAGTCTCTCTGCTGAATTACTGTCTACTGATGACTCTTGAATGATGGAAAACCATTGTCTAGACATATATTTTTGAAGTAACTGTCTAGTTGTTTATTTTTTGTATATTAAAACAAGTATAATTAAAGAATACTCAAATTTATTTAGTTTAGAATTTATGGTAAATATTTAGTGGGTAAGAATATAAAACTTCTGAAAATATTAAACAAACTATTCTTTATATGCAATATTAAATATAGGAAAAAGATGATTCAAAGTCAAGACCACATTATATTTAAGGACTAATCAAGAAGATGTTTCAGAGAATGCTTTATTTTCAGTTATTTTGAACACTTAAATTTTTTTGTAAAAGAAATTGGCATGTTTCATTTCATTAAAGATGCATTAAATTAGACATGGACTTCCATGTGTGGCTATAATCTCTGGACTCACGAGACTAAGCTGGGAGAATACAGTTCGAGACCAGACCTGGTCATATGATGAGAACCTGTGACAAGATAAAAAGACATCAAATACTTAAAATATATTGAGACATACTGAAAAAGACCTGTTACCTAACAGGAAACACATCCAGAATCTAAATGATATTAGTTGTTTAATATTTGTGCACAATTTGATACCAACCTGCATCTATAGCACAAGAAGAAGTGTCAGTCACACAGAAACCAAGAAAAATGGCCAGATTTAGAAATTACCTTGTTGAGATTTGATTTGAAAACATATATTTTATAAGCAAATCAAAATTTAAAATTGTAAAATAAAAGTTTAAAATCAAACTAAAGTGACCCAAAGATATTCGAAACAGCTCCCTAGAAACATCTGTGTGAGGGAGGTTTTCATTGACTTGAGCAAGGCATTAGAGGAGCTTGTCATCTATAATTTGGCATATGTTTTATCTTTCCAAGGAGAAGGCGAACCAGAAATCATAGCTGAAAGGATCAAAGTACTCGTGTCAGCATTTAAAACTCTATATAGAACAAGAGACATAAAAATAAAGACCAAATAATAAAACAGAAGCAAAGACTATTACATACATCTGACACATGTAAAGGCCAAAAAGACTGCACTTAAAATTAATAAAGGACCCAGGCTTCTTACACATGAAGCAGAAACGTCTGTATATCCATCATATGACCATTCACCTCAGAACTAAGGGTTTTAAATTGTTTATATTTCAGATAGTTATGAAAGGGAAAGAAAGTAACATTTGCTTATGAATTATTTTACAAGGCTACTATTTCACCAATACTTTGTACCTAGCAATATATCTTTAAAACAATCTGGAATTTTCTAAAGTTACCATGTAGAAATAAATAAATATATTATAATTAACTCAATGAAAGAGATATTATCTCTGAAATTAAATATTTGTTTCTAACTGCATATGTTAGCAAATTAAGTGTGAACAGTAAGCCTTTTTTAATGAAATTGGTGCAAGTTCATTAGGTAGTATATTACTGAACTCTTATATCTGGCATATATATATATATATATATATATATATATATATCCTTAAAAACATTATATAAATAAAAACATTTGTTTAGAAATAGAAGTATTAACATGATGTTTACAAAGAAAGAGCAATTCAGGAGGCCTTGTAGCCTAAATAAAAATAATCATATTTAAAATGAATGAAGCCTGGTAACTGAACTGAAGTGCTGTTGTTTATTTGTATCTAGTCTGCTTCTCTCTAAAGGTTGGCTGAAGAGTTTAAAATCTTTCTTCCTGCTCAACAAGGATTCCCGAGATGCATGCTGTGAACCTTGAAATAAAGGAAAGAAATAGATGAGGAAATGGTTCATTGGAAAAAACATGTGTCATAAAAGTTTGAAGACCAGAGTTTGCCTACCCATAACCCACACTGAAGAAGGCAGCCAGCTGCCTCTTCTCATTTTAACACTTGGAAAACAAAGGCAGAACATGTCTTAGCAGCTGGCTACATATACTAGCAAAACAAGCTAACTTCAGCTTCAGCAAGAGACACTTTATCAATAACTAAAATAGAGAAGACTCCAGAGAGAACCAGTAGGTTAATATACTCACAAACAAACAAGAAAATAGAGCATTTCATATTTCTTCCAAATCCAATCTACAGTTTACTGACAACAAACTTTAGCCAAGATATGCTTAATAATGATGAAAGAAAACTAATTACTTGATAATACTTCTTAATTAATTACTTTCTATATTTAAGTGTATAAAATGCACAGGAACTTGACTATATAGCATGCACAATTTTTGGTGTATTATAACTAGTGAGATAGTGAAAATAGAACCCAGGTGATTTACTGCTCAGCCAAGAAGATTCCTTAATTCACAACACTGAGAAGTCATGATTCATGAATAGTATACTAGACCAGATTTCCTAGCACAAGAACTTCTTGAAGGATTTATTTAATATACTAACTTTTTACCCTTCTTTCTATTGAAACAAATCACACTCATTGTTTTTTGAAAGATGACAGTCAATAATTCTTAAAGTTGAATAGGTCTGAGATTCTCCTTAAAAGCTGAGGAAACTTTTTCTTCAATCTGCTAACTACATTCCCTTTATATCTTTTAGCCTCAGTGTTTGTCTGAAGTCATAATGATGACTGCAAAAAATGAGATAATGTCAGCTTTGGATAGTCATGAATGATGCGAATTTCTTATAGAACTTTATGGACTTCATTAAATAAACAGAAGGCCAAGGGAATGTGCTTGAGGCAGAAAAGAGTGAATAAAGTCACTGTGAACTCAGTTAATGACTTCTGAACATATATGTACCTTTTAAGTTGGTTGATCACAATGGGACTATAACATCAACGCTTTATGTTGTAAGTTTTTGCCTGTAGAGACATTCTGCTGTATCTGCTTTGGGTAAGATATGTGAGACAGCTAGCAAGTCTTTCAAGTCACTTTTGATTTTCAGAATTTATCATGCATTTAAAAGACAAAAACAACTAAATAAAAATAGAACACATCTTTTAGATGACAAAGAATTGCCATTTATTCCTCAGTTTTTAATGAAGAACTTTGGTTTTACCCTATAGCATTCCCCGCTAAACTCCTCTCATACACAAACAGACATTGACACACATACATACAAAACAACCATACACATTTACAATTGCCCATATGCACGTATATCATATATACCCACACAGGATTAAGCACATGTGAGTGTGCGTGGTGCAAATACACACACACACACACACACACACACCACTACTTTCTAGCTTATAGCAGTAACTTTGGTTTACAATTTTGACTCTTCTTTTCCTTTGTATTTTCCTTTATTGCAGTTGTAAAGTACAAAAATTCAAGGAGAAATACCTGGAACATAGTCATTCCTATGGTGTATGAGTAGGTCTTATCCTATCATTGTGTAATTAAGATTTTCAACTTATGTTCAGAATGATACCCATAAGGACAATTGTCTACTTATACTTTGATGTTTATGAAGTTTTAGGAGGTAATTAACTTTAACTTATTTGCATTTGATGATTTGGGGAATTTGTAGACAAATAGAAATATTTTAAACACATTTAAGGTGTATTAGGATAAACATGATTCTTGGAAGGTAATACACTAAGTACATTTTTACTTATGTTTGATATATAACAGATTAAATGCAAGCATTTGCATATGGTTTTTGCATCATTTTAAAAGAATTATTTATTTATGTATATAAGTACATTGTAGCTATCTTCAGACACACCAGAAAAGGGCATCAAATCCCATTAAAGATGGTTTTGAGCTGTAGGGCTGTGGGTCCCAGTGCTTCTGCCACCCCAGGTGGCTAGAACTGAGACTCAGGGGACAGAAGTGTCAGAATTCGACTGAGTTCACTCCACACAGCACTGGGTGTATGCTTGGATACAGGAAGCCACAAAGCTCCACTCTGGGTGTGGGAAGATCCCAATCTGAAGTTGTGGGGGTGGAGCTCTTGGGTTGAGGACACCCAGGCAAGAAGGCAGACAGTGATCAGCTGGTCTTAAGCCCTTGGGCTCCCGGATACAACTGAATGTCCTCGGAAGGGTTGATACAGGGTCATACAGGCTGGACTGGCCCACAGCTAAAAGGGGAAAAGGAGAGATGAGTTCCAGAGGCACCCCGTGGGGAAATGAGACTCTTGGTTGAGGCAACTATCTTGGCTGGGTCATGGCTGGCTCTGCTAGCTCCTCTTGGGCTGGCTCAGCTAACACTGCTTGGGTTGGCAGCCTCTCCATTGCTGGAACACAGAGAAGTCCTCCGTGGGAGATTAGGCGGAGGCTCATTAGTTGAAAGCCCCCTCTATGGTTCTCCGTAGTGGGCCCCCAAAACAAGAGGAAGTCCATGATCTTAAAACATTTATTGTCATGGCAGAAAGTGGATGAAGCTGTTGTGGAGTTCTCAGGGCAAGCCTGAGGTTAAATACCGTTTGCAAGTAGGAAGAGGGTCTGGGAAGGAATGCTTATTTGGCTATGCCCTCTGGCCTTTAGGCATATCATTAATATGGAGATCTCTTGAGGCTATTCAGTCTGTAGTCATGCCCTCTACCTGTGCTAGGTGACACAAACCTCTCTTTGGGAGGGGCTGTAGAGGGTTGTCCTAGGTGAAAGGAACTAAGGCCCAGGAGCAAGGACGAACATCTGCTGTCCCTTTAGGGTCTCCAGGACTTGAGACTTGCGCTCATCCAGGTACCCAGTTGCCTCACAGCCCATGCACCACATTGAGCTACCATGTGGTTGCTGGGAATTGAACTCAGGACCTTTGGAAGAGCAGTCAGTGGTCTTGACCTCTGAGCCATCTCTTTAGCCCCTCTCCACATTATCCATTCTGATCTGAAAACATTAGCGTGAAGAGCTTATATTAGCAAGTATAAACATGTAGTAAAGTGATTATGGTACGTTAAGCATCTCTATATTGCATACAGGATTTTTGATTTAGTTGTAAGAACTCTTTGTAGTATTTGATTTTCTGGTTGTTTAAAGAAAAGTGTGTTTACATTTTGTCACAGTGAGTGTTACAGTCTACCGTGGCAGTGAAGTCACAGCAACAGGAACTTGAAGTAGCTAGTTAAATTGTGACCCTATTTCCAGGAGAGAGCAATGAATTCATGCTTCCATGCCTTCTGCTATAATAAGCTATAATCTGAAATTCTGAAACAAATACTCTTTTCCATTAAATTCCTTTGTGGGTATATTTTGCTTCAGAAACAGAAATGAAACTATGACAGAGATTGGTACCCAGAATTAGGGCTGTTGCTATGATACATTTGAATATGTGGCTTATAAGCTTTCAGTTTCTCAGGAGCAGTGTGCAAGACTCCACGGTCTATTATTCTTTCCATGTTGATCAGCTATAGATCTCTGTTTTAATCTTCATTTTCTTTGGGCAGAAGCTTCTGTGATGAGGCATGAGAGATGCATGAACTTGAAATCTCACTTTTTAAAATTAAGCTGTTAACTTTCTTGCTGGTTTCATTTTTGTATATTCCAGACATTAATACATTGTCACACATATAGATGGCAAATGGTTTTTTATTCTATAGGCTCATTTTCAGTCAATGAACAATTTGTACTTCATTTCATGAAGTCTCACTTGTTATTTGTGTATTAATTTCTTAAGTGACCAGAGTTTTTTTTTTTTCTCAAAATCCTTACCAGTTTATATTGTGATCTATACTGCCAACTCTTTCTTCTGGATGTTTCAGAGTTTCAGTCTAACATCCAGATCCTGATCCCTTTCCAATTGATTTTTATGCAGGTTGGGACATAAATACCAAATTTGATTCTTCAGCTTGTAGATATCTAGTTTTCATAATAGCATTTACTAAATACACTATCTTGTCTAAAATGTACGCCTTTTGGTATCTTTGTCCAAAACAAAATGGCTGGCTGTGCATGGACTTGCATTTGCTTACTCAATTTTACTGAATTAACCGGTGTGTCTGTAGGTGCCACTGTCTTCCTAGTTTACTACTATGGCTATGTAGTGTACTTTGAAAATAGGAATGTTGTTACTTCCACCAGTGTTTTTGTGCTGAAATTCATTTTGTCTCTCTGTTTTTTTTTATTGTTTCTTTTATTTATATTTTATTTTTTGTGGTGTTGGTGGTGGTAGTGGTAGTAGTGGTGTGTGTATGTATGGTGTGCTTCCATGTAACGATTTAACAAGGGGAATGCATTGTGATGGTTAGTGTAAATGATCAACTTGAAACAATCTAGAATCACACACAGGATAAATGTCTCTAAAAATTTCTGTAGAGGATTTCCTTAATTACATTCATTGGTAACGAAGCAAATACCTAGTGTGCTGGGCAACATTTCATATTGTAAAGCTTTGCACCAGACCAGAAGGAGAAAGCATTGGAATGAGTACAGCAAGGCAGCAAGGCAGCAATGTAGCATTGCAGTAATGCTATGTAATAGTTATATTTATCTAAAGGTCTATATAACACATTAGAGAGATGTAGATAGAAGAATTTCAATGGTTTTAAAGATTTATTATAAAAATGGATATATAACTTTGAATTAAAAATAGTCTTAAGTAAACTTAAAATTTTTTCAGAATTGTGGTCTACAACTTAGCAACCAGGAGAAATACAATAGTGTGTGTTCTTGTTCTATGCTAAGAAATTTATTGTCTAGATTCTCATAGGAAACTGAAAGTTTGAAAAATTGACTCTAGGAAGAGTCATAGTGACCTGTCCCCTGAACCTTCACCCAGCCTATACCCTGTTCTGAAAGATATCTGTACTCCCCCTGAACACCCACACTCCAGTGTCATCCCTGACCCCACATCCTGCCTTTTTGTGTTTATTAACCCTGTGTGAATAAGTAAAAATTACAATTTGATCTAAAAAAAATAAATAAGAAACAGAAAAAAAGAAACCAACCAAATTGTATACATTCTATATATTTCTCTATGTGAGATTTAACTCATTAGAAGGTAGTTGGAGTCTAATACAACTTCATTTCTATATTTTCCTCCTATAGTATTATTTGAGCAGTGAGGGATTTTTAGTTTAGTTTTGTTTTAATAAACTCCTTTTTGTTTAAAAAAATGAAAAAGAAGAAGAAGAAACAAAAAACAAAAAAAACAAAAAAAGAGAAAAGTTGACTCTGTCCTTGAAATTTATCTGGAACTCATCTGTGAGCTTTGGAGAGTACACAGATAAGAAACTGACAATACATTTCAACAGGCTTAATTTTAAATTGAGGATTTCAAAAGAAAGAGTGTAATTAAACTATTTAATTCCACTTATTTCAGAGAAAATTCAAATTATATTCTTCTTTTGAAAGGTAATTAATTTCAAAATTAAAAAGTTAAAAAGAGTAATTAAAGTTCAAACATTTTTTTTAAATATCTAAAGCAAGCCTTCTAAATATAGGGTTTTATTTAAGGGAAATTAGGGGTAACAATTGCTGAAATATTTCTGTGCCATGCCATAATGATATCTGATCTAAATATTGATAGAGTTAAGATGAACAGCCTATAGTTATAAAGTAAGCTTGTTCATATAGGTCTGCTGACATATTTTTGGAAAATAATCGTGAATTTGTTCATTTGTCTACTACAACAAAGTATCTCAAAATATGATGGATCTCATTTTATTTAATATATTAGGTAATATCTACTTTTATAAAATGCTTTGTATAATCTATAAATACTAAAATGCCTAAAATAATCTAATTTTTTAAAACAGGGTCTCATGTAGCCCAAGAGAGAAGTGAACATATTATGTCCTTGAATGAACTTTAGTTTCTGATTCTCTTTCCTTCATTTAACAAATAGTTGGATACAAACATGTCTCCTGACACCAAGTTGGTGCAGTGCTTCATCTGTACACACAATCAACCAACTGAGTTATGAATACAGCAATTGTCTTTGCTGTTAGAATGAAGCACTTCCATATTGAAGTCTGTTTTAGCCATCTAAGTGTCTCCCAAGGTGCTTCCTTTAATTTTTTTTCCCACTTTAATCCCATGAACTGGCATTGAACACAAAGCAGCTCTATCTACTGTCCCATTTTAAAATATCTCTATAATTAGGCTACCATATAAACTCACTCAAAATTGTCTAACTTTCAAATGTCTGAACATATATATCCAAATGCACATACATTTCCATAAATATGTATGTGTAGATTTACCCAATGGCTGTCATTTTAAGAAACAAAGCTTTATCTAGTAAGAAAATACATAATTGTAGCTCCTAATATACTCAATGTGTTATTTTAATTCTATGCAAATGAAAGACACATGAATACTAATTTTAAAGATACTCATAGCCAACCATCTGACTTATCTCAATCAAAGTGCTAGGGGAAGGACTGAAGGAGTGGAAGGTGATTGCAATCCCATAGGAAGAACAATATCAACTAACTGGATCACCGAACACTCCCAGAGATTAAACCACCAACCAAAGAATATACATGGAAGGATCCATGGTTCCAGATACATATGTAGTAGAGGATGGCCTTATCTGGCATCAATAGGAGGTAAGGTCCTTATTCCTGTGGAGGTTTAATGCCCCAGTGTAGGGGGACATTAGAGCCGTGAGGTGTAAGTGGGTAGAAGAGCACCCTCATAGAGCCAAAGGAGAGAAGTCATGGGATGGGGTGATTGTGGAGAGGAAACCAGGAAGGGGGAAACATTTGAAATGTAAATTAAAAAGGTAGCCAATAGAAAATGATGGAAACATTTGAAATCTGAGGAATTCCTTGTGGGTTATGAATATGACTACTTTTCTTTTCAATTCTTTGTTTCTAGCTACATCCACCACCTTTAATAGTCACAATTGATATGATTTTAAGGTGAAAGTTATAGAAAATATTATCAAATCCCCAGTGTACTGCTATGATCAAAAAATCTGGTCATGTCAGAATTCTCACTGTAAATCCTTAAATCACTAAAGAGTACTGAAGGTACAAAAACCCGATAGGAGACAACCATGATAAAGGACTATTCTAGATCTTCTGCCTCCCTGACTTTCTTTGTCTTCTATTATTTTGTCTGTTCTATATCTATGTTTGGTATAATGTGAAGTTATTATATTATTTAGATCTGTTATTCACTTTCCTGCTATTTGGTACAGTTTGAACAACATTCTAGAGTAATAAGTAAAATAATCTGAATCTTTGAAGAGAAGACTTATTTTTTGAGGGTTGAGAGTAATAAATCTAATTCAGACTTTTGTTCAAATTTGCAACCTGGACTAGAATCTTCAACTGCATAATGGAGGCTAAAAACTTATGTTTATTCTTTATTGATGAGATTATTCTGAGGATGGTCTTGACCTTCTGATCCTCAACTGCTTAGTAAGTTTGAAAGGACCACAGAATACATGACACTCTGGCTTTAAACCAACCAATCAATCAACACTAAATAAATTAATAATAGAAATACTATACTCACCTGAGGAAAATGCCCCCAGCTAGTATCTGTAGAAAAAAATGCCTCAAAGCCCAATAATATAGCACAAAATGAAACCCATAAAACAAATATGGCAACTTCAAAGTATAACCTACATTACATACTGCACATCATACTAATGGCAATTCAAACCCCAAGGATATGTATGTCAAAAATTATACACCATTTAATTTTAAATTTCATTTTAATCAGTTTCATTTGGAAATAAAAGCAAGCAAGTTGGATTACTAACAATGAGTCAATTGTAGTGAAAATTAGTAGGTATTTTAATAGCATTATTGTTAAATATGCATAAATTAAATTTTTA
This sequence comes from Grammomys surdaster, assembly GCF_004785775.1. Lineage (NCBI taxonomy): Eukaryota > Metazoa > Chordata > Mammalia > Rodentia > Muridae > Grammomys > Grammomys surdaster. The sequence continues at coordinate 3,067,673 of NW_021604767.1, forward strand.
TTGGTAATTTTTTAGGTTTACTCAATCAATAGGAGTTGACAATTCAATACCTGGTACAGGATAAGTAGATTCATCTCCCTCAAAACAGGGAATCTGTGTTTAATGGGGAAAAATTATAAGTTGTTTTATAATCATCCATAGCACAATGGAATATTAAATGTCCTTGGCTTTTATTTTTTCCACTAGAGAGGAATATATTATGTAGTAGAAGGAAATGAAAAATAAATTCTCATATTAAAAAAAAGAACAAAAAAACGCTACTTGAAAGTACTAAGAAAGCAATCAAACACCTTTCTGATTTAGTAGAAAGTGAATTAGTTTCTCCCAAAAGGATTACACTGGAATATGTAATAAAGAAGAATCCTAGAGGAAAATGTGATTATAGGGAGGACTCAAAGATACAGTGAGAAATTCTAAGTTCCAGAGATGGTGACTAGAATAGAACAATCCTCTAGATACCACTGGGGTGAGATAGCCCTGTTCAAAGTCAAGGACAAGAGCCATATGCAAATACTAGACTTAAGCAAGAGAATTCAGAAAGTTGAAGGTCAGCATTAGCTTGAGGGACACTAACAAGAAAACACCAATATCATTTCTTCCTTCCAGAACAAAGTCCATTTTTTTTTTCGAGACAAGGTTTCTCTGTGTACCCCTGGCTGTCCTGGAACTCACTCCATAGACCAGCCTGGCCTCGAACTCAGAAATCCACCTGCCTTTGCCTCCCAAGTGCTGGGATTAAAGGCATGAGCCACCAACACCCAGCTACAAAGTCCATTTTTTATACAAGAATTTATACTTATATTTAGGCATAGGCAAAAGCTTGAAAGTATGTATTTGAATTCAAAGAGACAAATAAGAAACAAAGAGATAGACCAAGCTTGCAAGATCTATAGAATGAGATTATACTTATATTCAGTTTTAAGCTAGGGATATTAACAAATCAATAAGATAAATAAAATGGACTTTGGTTTAATTTAAAGTTATTACTTTCAAGTTCTGTTAAGAAAAACCAAAGCTGTGAGAGAGAAAGACATACTTCATGGAGGCATAAGTAGAATCCTTAGGTGTGTTGCCTATTCTGAATCCATAATCTGGGCTTCCTTTGTAGGGTTCAGTCTAGGATTCTGGGAGCTACATTCCTCCTTGAACTATTTTCTACATGACAATGAGAAAATGGAAAGACAAAGGAAAAAGAAGGATGGATATACCCCGCCTATTTTTGGCTCTTGTCAAAACTTTAGTAAAATAAATGTATGTTTATGGCACTCACATATGGCTGCAGTATTGAAAGTAAAATGGGGCTTGCAAGAACATTTTCCCCATGCAGTGGTGACATACCAAACCTAAGTAGATAGCAGTCAATCATCAGAACCTAGTTTCTCAATATACTTAAAACTTGTTTCTATATCCAATATTCTTGAAACAGCAATATTTTAGATTAAATACACCTATTATTACATATTATCCTAGTTTATGAACAAAACTGTAAAGCTTACATTTATTCGCTAATATAGAAATCAGGGGAAGAGGAGTTGCTTTATCTATTAATTAACTCAGTTTTACCTCAGCTTTGTCCAGATTATCTGTTACATTCTGTGAAACTAATACAGCTACATCAACACAAGATGATAAGAATACACCATTAAAACTAAAGTGAACTTAGAAATGTTATATTAAAAATAATTTGAAATAATCAAAAATTGAGAATCTAATGACAACTTTAAAAACAGTTTCAAGAAAATTAAAACCATTCTTACCTAAAGTCATCCATCATCAGCTTCATATTCTCATCTTTATAATTAATTACAATTTATGAGTATCATCTTAGTCCAGGTACAATAATTCTGAAGCCTCAAAGAGAAGCCAGGGAATATTTAACACAATACTGAATAGAGTGATATTTTAATGGGTCTCATACAACAATTTGCTATAAAACACTGATGAATCATGAAGTGATAAAACTGTACTTAGGAATTTAATGATTATGAATCATGGGTTGATACTCTAAGATGACAAAAACTGTCATAGATTTTAGACTTTTTTGGAGAAGGGAATTAAACCTCTGTTGTTGAGGATGATCTTACACATAACTGATCACCATATCAGTTCATTTCTCTAGTGAAAAACTAAAAGTAAAGTCTTCTAAAAGCAAAAAACATATTGTGGAGATTTTAAAGTGTGAAGAGTGAAATATCTTGGTTAAACATCTTTTGTTTGTTTATTAATTTCCTTTTGAGTAGATAAAAGCTACAGGTCAAACCTAATTCATAAGTCATTATTTCCTCTTCTCATTACCCCAAGATGAAGGAGAAACAGAAGTAGTAGGAGGAGGATGATGAAGGTATTTATGAGTGATGATGTAATTGGGAACCTCCTTATTTCTTGTATAAATAATTCATAGGAAGATAAATATGATGTTCATGGAATAGGAACATATGGCTCAGTTTCAGTAACCAAGGTAATTTAAAAATTAGAATAAAAGATTTTTCTCATTGAAAAAAATTAGTAAAATTGATATTGATAAACTTTAACTAGACTAATGCAGGAAAGAAAAGGGGAAACATGGACACTGATAGACACAACATCATATGGTTATGTATAGGAAGTCTATGACTGGCCAGTCTGTCTTCTCTAAAACATACACTAAAATTCAGCTGTCATCACAGCAGTATTAACATATGGGGCTGTTAAAGTACATGTAAGACACAATGACCACGTCCATGTTTGGAGTTGGTACTATAAAAGGTTCATCTTAGCCTCTTATGTTATCTCTAAATTTTACTGCTTTTGCAACTGCTAATGCTCTGATAGCAAGAAGAGCATCAGTAGTTGCAAATACCTCAATATTAGATTTCTTAATCTCAATAATAAAAACAAACTAGGATTATACTTAGTATAAATTACCCGGTACCTGGAAAATAATAATTGAAAATAATTTAAAAATAGTTAAGATAATATCTGTGGGATTGCTTAAGGGTATCTTGGTTTTCGGCTGGGCATGGGCCTGGAACCCTGAGACTCCAAGGGAGAACCAGCAGGTGTTTGGCCACATCCCCATAACCCAGGGTCATGACAGGCAGTCTAGTCTCCATGGACCTACATTATTCAGTCACGTAGGTCATTGCAGCCTCCCCAAAGTGCTCAGGCCCTAGAGAGATTTGCATACTAATGTAGGCCAGAGGGTGGAGCCAATTAAGCATTCTTCCCCAGACCCTTCCCCTTTCTCCCTCCCTATTTAACTCAGGTCTGTCCTGAGTTTCAGCGGGCATACATCCAGATCTATCTATCATCTGCCGTGAAAATAAACCCTTTTGGAACCAAGGACTTTCTCGTGTCATTGGAGTCTGCCATCGCCAAAGCCTCCAACCTTTGGAACTCCAGACCTTTCTCCTGTTTGTGGGACCTGTCATGGTAGAAAGCCTCCAGGACTCTGCTGTGACCTTTTTTTTACCCACAAATATCAGCATAAGAACTAAACTAGTAATAAATATACTCAAGTGTGTTGGAAGTCTATATTTGAATCATTATTAAATGGGTTATAAAATATATGCTATTGGTGAAAAATACCATTTTCAGAGACTGCAAAAACTGTTTCTAATACACCAATTCACCTCATAAATTAATGTGCAATTCAATACAAACCAGATCAAAATGTCAGTAAATCATTTTGTAGACATTGTCAAACTAACTCAAGAATTTATATAAAAGTCACAGATAATAAAGACATTTTAAAATATATAAAGAATAAAATACTGTACAATTTATTTAACTCATCTCTAATCTATATAAAATCAATTTAATTATATAGTATCGTACTGGTAAAAATAGTCACTGAAATACGAGCTGAATTCAAATTAAGTTGAGGAACAGAAAAAAATCATAAAATTTGAAATAGGAAATAGATAATAATATTGTAATTTTAGTTAAGCAAAAATAGCTATTTGGCCTTCCACTGGAACACATTCAACCTTGGCAGAGTCTATGTTCCTAGAGAAAACCTGTGTGTGGTATGACAAACCTTTGTAATTTTCTGTGCTGTGCTGTGTAATGCTGTGTTGAGTCCACAGCACAGTATTTCCTTCTTCTCATCTAACTTTCTAGTTATTGCAGTTCTCTGTTCTTTCCTCTACAACGATTCCTAATCCTTAAGAAGAGACATCATGATATAGATTTCCCATTCATGCCTGAGCCCTCTCCAGTCTCTATTCTCTCCATCTTGACTAGATGTGTATCTCTTTGTTACTCTCCATCTACCACAAACAGAACATATAAAAGTATAAACAATTGAATGTATACAGAGAATTCAAGAAACTCTTAAATAGCAGATATATCTTAGTGGCGGTACACATTTTTGACTGTGGTGGATTTAGCTCAAATTTTTATTTTGTGCAATAGAGATGTGGCAATCTAGTAAGACATTCTTCTATTCACTATATAGTGTGGTTTTGTTTTACTATGTATTACAGTCCTTTGCTGAAGAAATTTCTCCGTAGGAGTGTGTAGCGTGAAATATTAAAAAAGCACCCATGCTATTGCCAGCAAGGCACTGGCAGACTTGTCATCCTGTTTTCAGTCCAGCAGACCCTCTGACTCAGATCTACAAAATCTCTCCACCCAGCAAACTGAATTCCTATGGCAGGCTGCAGCCACACCAGCCCCATGCTTCCAAATTCCTGTGGCTGACTGGGGTGCCGCACCACCAAATCTTTTCTGTGGAACTCAGTTGAGTCACTGCACAAAAGAATACACCACACAATCTTAATTTAGAATCAAAAGGCAACACAATCACTGGGCACAACAACTAGCATCCTAATGTTGTAAGCTATTTTAAGTTACAAATCCTCAGGTAGTGGATCCACCAACTTAACTGGGGGCCTCCGCTATCTACATTTTTCTCTCCATCATCTCCCGTCCACAATGCAAGTCCCTTTCTTCTCTCACCATCCCTTTTTATGACCTGGAAATCCTGTCTACTTGCCCAGTGATTGGTTACTTGAAATCTTTATTCACTAGAGGAAGGTCCACATGAAGTCACCTGAGTATGGATTCACTCCTCTTCCTAGGCAGCCTCTCTTGAAGAGGCAGAATTAGCTTCAAAATACAAACAGCATCAGGGCTATCCACAGTAGGAGTGGCTTATGTTTACAGGACATGAGTAAAGTGTCAACATCAGGAAGTTGAGGCAGAGGATCATGATCATTATTGGCTATAGTCCAAGAGATATTTCTGAAACAATGAAGCAAATAAGCAAGAATTTCAAAAGTCTTGTTCTAAATTTAGTATTTTGTCATAGGGAATACCGAATTGCTGTCTGTGTGGAATAGATAAGAAACTACTACATGCAGATTAGCAAATATATGTGAGGCAGAGAAAGGACAGGGCTTTTATGCTACATAGGGCTAAGAAATGAATCACATACATGAGAGAGATAGACACTGAGAAAGAGAAAGACAAAGAGAGAAAGACAAAAAGATGCATGCAAATAGAGAGACAAAGAAAGATGAGGGGAGTTTCTATGTCTTTACAGAGAAGTGATGTATTACAGGCAGAAAGAGCACTAAGCCCAAAGAAATGAAGTTTCAGAATAGCTCTATCCTCCATAAATCAAATATACTACATGTAAATCTAGATCTTTGGACACAACCTGTTTCAGATAAGTCTGTAACCTCAAGTCCATTGTCATAGAAAATGTCTGATATGTTTCTATCACTCCTCAGTATGGTAATATCCAGAGATCATTTATTTTCAAGAACACCTGTATCATTAAATGTAAAGCAGAAGAAGCCAAGTTGTAAGCATCAGCCCATACTTTGAGCTAGCTTTACCTGATTATGGTGAGTGAGAATGAAATCCAGGCTACGTAAGACTGAGCTATGACAAAGTTACTGCAAGCAATCAGATTTTTTATACCACTATCAGCAAAAGAATACAATGGTGGCTGTCAGGATCAATACACTGGTAGTTGCCAGGATACAATAATATTTATAAGCTACATAGTGTACACAAGATTAATGCTTAAGACTAATTGTTTTGTCAAACTTCTATATGCTTCTTTGACTTTTAGGGAATATGGATAAACACAGATGACCTGAATGCTTCACTGCCTCGGGGAGTGCCTCAGTTTTGTTTTTTTTGTTTTTTTTCAGAAACAGAGACACACATTTCCCCAGGAGCCATGGAATCTTACTTGAAAAAACTATGAGCTGTGCCTCTTAAGGTAGGTAGTCTGGGAAAATGTCATGATTCCCCACATGAAGTAAAAGGAACCTATATGGTTGACAGAGTGCTCATACAATTGTAATTATTTATATTTAAAGATTATATTTATATTTATATTTACAGATTTATTTTATCAATACTTTTTCTCCAATAAAGCAAAATGATTAATAATTAAACTCAGTGTCAAAAAGTCTAGGTCAGTAACATGCCATATTTCTAAATAATAAAGGTATGAATTATACAGATAGTGAAAATAGGCTATTTAAAAATATTTATTTATAATTAATAACCAGAATGTTATTTGCACATAAATGAAGGACAACTTTCATGTTGTAAACCTTTATAGGCTTATAGACTCTGAACTATTATTTATTTCAGTTGTTATACTTCCATGCGGTTAACACATTTCACAAATGAGAAGATTCTATAGATGTCAGTTGGTGAGGGTATTTCAAATGCATTCTAAATTGTGGATCTCATTTCAATGATAACAGACAGTGATTCAAGCCAAGCTTACCCATAAAATGTACTTGCTTAGAAATCAAAAACTGATGAAAGAAAGGTGATATGCTTCACAGTGATGAATACAAGAGTATAATCCATTTATATGTTAAAAGTGTTTTTTCTACTTTGAATTAATTGTTCCATTTGCTCAATAAGTATAGACTGTATAACTCATTTTTGTAAAAACAGATGCTTTTTGCCAATATTGAGTATATTTGTTGCATTATACATCAAGAGTTCCTTAATCCTGAAATGTTTATATGTGCTAGTTTTATTTCCAAGAGATAATTTTGTTACATGTGCTTTTTCCTCATTATTGTAACTTCTGTGAGCAGCTAAAGGATAAAGTGAGACATTCAAGATTAATTTTTCCTTAATATAGTCATGATATTAGATTTGGAATGAATGTTATTATTTCAGGAATCAATATTAGCTTATTGAGTAGAACAGTTTAATAGACACATCTTACAATGAATCCAGGTTACCTTTTCTTGGGTATGCAGTTGTGGGTTTTAGGGAATAGTTACTTTCAGTTTTGAACTTTGAAAAATCCTGCCCCCATTTTACAAATATGACCTGTAACTTCTCCATGATGTTTGAACGTATAAATAATTACATACTTATCTTGGTATCTATGAGTGGAGCAACTTTAAATTACACTAGATTGTTGGTCGTTAAGCCTAATAAAGCAAAATCCTTTCTAGACTATCTACCAGAATATTTTCCTGTGTCCCTTTTCATATAATACTCTATTGTCTATATTGTACACCCGTAATGCCACTACAACTGTGATGACCAAATCTTCTACATGGAGTCCCTGATTTCAGAGTGATATGAACTAACCAGCAGAAGTTTTCATATATTTGTTTTCACAGAAACATCAGCTTGACTAAACCTCCACACATGTATAATGATAATTTCACAGGTACTAAGGAGTTTAAGAGAAATTGTGTCCAGGTGATGTCTGGGTGGAACAAAAGAAAAGCAGATGTCCATAAAAAGGGAGTAGTAAGGTCAGTCTTAAACCCATTTCTAAGTCTCCATACTTTCTGCAGCAGAGCACAGCATGACCCTTACAGAAGAATGTGGGCACTCTGCTTCACCTTGAATACCATGTCCATCCAAGTAAACACTGGCTAAGGATAATGTGGTTATTTGAATGCTTGGCCAGAGGGACTGACATTAAGCCTTGTTGGAGTAGGCCTGGCCTTGTTTGAGGAAGTGTGTCACAGTAAGTGTGGGCTTTTAGGCCTCTATGCTCAAGCTACACCTAGTATGGAATTCCAGTTCCCTTCTGGCTACCATTGGATCAAGATGTAGAACTCTCAGTTCTTCCAGCATCATGTCTTTCTGGACTCTCCCATGCTTTCCACCATAATGAGAATGGATTGAATTTCTGAAACAGTAAACCAGTCCCAACTAAATGTTCTCCTTTATAAGAGATACCTTGGTTATGATGTCTCTTCACAGAAATAAAAATGTAAATAATACAGATAACAACCACAGATCAAGGGTCTAGGACCACCTCAGTTCCAAATCAATCTCTAAAGCCCTAGGTAGAAGATATACTTCGATGAACTCAAGCAGAAACCTGCCTCCACATGCCTTGTTCTACTAAAGGAATAAACATAGGAGTCTAGTACTTAGCTTTGTGTTTCATTTTGGAGTATGAAGCTCTGCAGGAGAAATTATTATAGCTCAAGATTGCCAATACATCCTAAATATAATATTTTATTAACTCAAATTTGGATTATGATTTCTATGATATTTAGAAATTTTGTTCAGGTTGATGTATATGACCTATTATTAAAACTCAAAACTTACTCTTTACTTATGTATCACATCTAAACTCACTGAAGGCATTCATTCATAGGTAATCTGAGTAATAATTTCTTTCATATTAATGTAAAAGAATGGTTAACAGTAATCAAATTTGTAATAAAATAGTACATTTATATTACAGGGTATTTGCAGCCATTTTATCTATGTTATTTGCTATATCCCACCTTAAAAAGAGAAAAAAAGATATTTAAGAAAAAACAAAGATGAAATTTGTTCATGGACTGATTTTTACAAAAAAGGTTTGAGTTGCACAAGTCAAATGACTTTACTTGGCCAGCCAGTTACTTATCACTGCTTACTAATGACTTGTGTTTGAATCTATAGTTAGTTTGTAATCGTACCGACTATATTGAATATTGAAGCATGTCTTATTTTCTTACTAATATTAAACAAATCACAGATATTATTTAATATTAGGTCACTGCCTAAAAATCTTGTTCTTATTCAATTCTGTGACCTTTTAGAAAATAAAACTAGCATCAGAATAAGCCTGCTGATATTGTCTCTGAGTTTCTAATATATACATGGCATCTTTTTGAGTTCCAGTTTTGATGTAATGCACAATGTTGTAGTCAATGTTCTATTGGTGTGAAGACATACCATGACCATGGCAACTCTTGTAAAGGAAAGCATTTAATTGGGGTTGTCTTAGAATTTCATAGGCTTAGTACATTGTTAGCCTGGTAGGGAGTGTGCAGCATGTGAGCAAACATGGTATTGGAAAAGTAGCCAAGATTTCTACATTTGGATCTGCATACACAAGGGAGAAAGAGTGTGACATTGGGACTGGCTTGGGCTTTGTAAATCCCAAAGTCGACACACAACAACATACTTCCTTAAGCAAGGCCATGGCTATTCCAACCAAGATACCCCTCCTAATCTCTTTCAAGTAGTGCTACTCTGTGATGACAAAGCATTCAAAATTCTGAGCCTATGTGGATCATTCTTATGCAAATCACCACACTCATTATCGTGACTCTTGTTTCTGTTCTTCTACTGGGTCAGGTAAAAGTTACTGTGGAATCAATTCCATGATATAGTAAAGGAAAATTTAGAACATGTCTTACAGAGCACAGATTCAAATATGTTTAGGAAGTCTCTATAGGGATGAAAAGAGCATGTGGTAAAAGGTATAATTTCTCTAGCTTTTCATAATGCTTGTTAAATTAACTTAAAGATTTTCCATTAATGTGTAGTCAATTTATTCTGGATGAATATATGCAGAAAACCACATTTAAATTTAGAAGATGTTGGAGGATTAAGTTTAATCTTCTATTATTAAATCCTATCCTTAATTGCTTTGTGTTTTGAAATTGCAGCCTACACAAAAGTGATGATTATGCTTTGTAAATTATATCTTCTTTGACATTCAATATATCCTTTAACTTAGACATGTAACAACAATTCTACATACATCATTATTAGAATTTTATCACCATTGATCTTTAACATTTATATGTCTGTAACTATTTTAGCATATTCATATATATATTTACATGTGAACATATATATGTATATATATTCACTTATGCATTTTGAATATATTAACAACCAATAAAATATATTTGAAGAAGCCTATCTAGCCAAATCCGAATTATTATTTGAGGCAAATAAATTAAATATGAATATAAAGGAGACCATTGTTCCTCAGTATGTGATTCAATCTCAGCATTAACAATAATGAAAATTCATAATTCACATATACATAATTTGTAGATATCTAGAGTACATATATGTGGGACCCTGTTCCGGAGGGTGTCCCACGATGATCTCCAGCCCAGCCTGGTGTGGGGGTCCGGGCCAAGGAGACAGAGTATGAACAGGGAGGGGAGTTCGCCTCCGCTGCTGCCTCTGCTCACGTTCTGCTATCATCGCCTAGTCACTCCCAGGTGGTGTACCTGTCCCTCTGTGCTGAGCCTGTCCAGTCAGGGCGGGTGAGGTGCCTCCAGCTGGCAAGGAGGGGAGGGTCCTGGAGGCGCTTCTGGAGACCGGATCTCTTCCCAAGTGTTACAGCTCTTGCGACAGAAACTCTTGGACAATGAGATGATTCTTGCACACCTTTACTTCTCCTTAAATAGGGCCCTTATATACAATTTTGGGGTGGGCTATTGGCTTGGTCTGAGAGATTGGAGATACCTCATCTATATGTGAGAGAGCCTAAGGCACTGTTTCTTATGACCATAGACCAGCTGAGAGGCCATAGACCTCTCTGTGGGAGGGGCTGTGGAGGGCTGAAGCTAAATGAAAGGAACCAGGGCCCAGGAGCAGAGCCCAATAGCTGCCGTCAGATTAGGGTCAGGTGTTTGAGGCCTGTGATTGACCAGGTGCCCAGCCGCCTCTCACTTCCCACACATATATACACAAATAATTTGTAGAAATATATGTATTCTTATATATGTAAACAGTATGTATATAACTTGTAGTTTTAATAAAATACTAAAATTAATGGTCTCATATATTCAAATCCAGTTCAATTATTTTAAATAATAATTTCTATTTGGCTAGATGGGCTTCTTCAAGTCTCTTTTATTGGTTGGTAATGTATTCAAAGTATGCAAAGATGAGACTGGTGTACCTGTCCTTGCTCTACAAAAGTTTTTTTGTGAAACATTCATGTCTGAAGTCACAAGAGTAACAATTACCTCTTAAATGTCCTTTAATAATTCTTCACGTTAAGTTCCAGGCTTCTGTTAGTGATGACATTTTTAGAATTAGACTGTTTACATTTTCTTCTGGTAATTACATGTAAACTCTTGCAAGAATGCGATTGGAATACTCAATTACGATCATCATTATCATCAAACACTAAGCCTGGCTTCATGTAGAGCTAACATCAGGATTATATCCTATCCAAACTTGTACGGTGTCCCAGTTTGTTTCCACATTCTTGGTTACTTATCTTTCTAACTAAATGGGAGGCCTGAATTACAGATAGGCCAATTTCCCCAATCTGTGTGTTTGCATCGATTTATTTTTGAAAGTCTCTTTCAATATGTTGGGTAGGGGAATAGATAAATGTTTTTACTATGTGCCCAGGTTCTATAAACCAAAGACAAAGAAATAAAAAGCAGATTTACTGGCTTTTGTTTCCTCCTAAAAGACAAATCTACTTGTGTCACATGAAAATTGATGAGTTTATACCAATATATATATATATATATATATATATATATATATATATATATATACCCTCATTGAATGTAAAACTGCTTGTAAAATCTTTTCTAAGAATATGGTAGGGTTGACCACCAATTTGGGGGGTAAAATTGAAAGATCTCAGTTCCCTTTTTGTTTTCATGGGGAATTGGACTAGAATTTAGAACATAGTGCAACAGATTGCCTGCCACTTATAAATTTAAACCAGACTACAAATATTGTGTGTTTTTTATCTTAAAGTCAATAAAAATAAAAGTTTTTATGAAAATATTAAGTATCATAAGTCTGCAAGTCCACAGAAAATCAGTGCCAATCCCTTCACAAATCATTAGAGCATATTATAACAACTCTGGTGGATTACTTGGTTAGATATCAATTTTTCTTAAATCAACTTCTCAAGGCAATGAATAAGCATACCATTATTGTCTCATTTTCCCCATAATCTTTTATGGGAATGAATACAGGCTTGAAGTATGCCACGGTTGAAAGAATAAATTGAATCTTAATTGCAATATTGTTACTAATTAATTCTACATGGAATCCTGTTTTGCTTTGCTCTTTTAGAAGAATGGAATAAAAGTGCAGAACATACACTACTACATTTGATTTTTCTTTGAAATTTCTTATAAATTATATTGTAAAGGATTTTGTTAACAGGATTTGGAATTACTGTTTTTAGAAATGTCAAAAGCAAGTTAATCTAGCTCAAAGCTTAGTCAGTGTCCCTACTTTCAAAACACTATTCCACTTAAAGTTTTGTTCTAAGATCTATAATACATTTTGTAAATGTGTGAATACATATATAATATTGAACACTTGTTTAGAATTTTGAAAACTAAAATCCAAACCATATAAACAAAACAAAATAAAATTGTCCCAAAATAAAGAGTTAGAAGAATCAATTTACCTATAATAACTACTTTTACTGATTTCATTCTAATTCAAAATTTCACATATTTTACATAGAACACATTTAATATAGCCATGTTGAAAGAAGACAAGTGTATTAAAGAACACATGATCTTGAGAATCAAGTAGAATATTTAATAAAATTGTAAACACAGAGATTGTAACATTATTAAAATATCTAATCTGAGCCTGCAGATGAAGGGGTAATTGTAGAACACTATACCTGCAAAAACGCAAAACAGTTATTTTTATTCAAACACCTACTTAATAGAAATGAAAGTTTTATAGAATAGGACTGAACTGAATATCTTTCAAATATTTTGTTCTTTTATTTTATATTATTTGGTGCTTGTCATAGTTAGGGTTTCTACAGTTGTTAAAAAACAAACAAACAAACAAAACAAACAAGAAAGCCCCACCATGACCAAAACCAAAGTCGAGAGTGTAATATTAAATACTTAGTCTCAATCGAGGGTTTCTACCTCAACTTTGGTCATTGTAACCAGATAAAAAGTACAAAATTTTTCTATTTATAGTAAGCCTTTAAAGATCTAGAGCTTGTCAGAATCTACCATCTATGTTATTATGTCTACTTCCCAGCTAATAACCCTGAGATATGACTTGCCATGTTCTGCCTTGGCCACTCTCACTCTGATGGGCCTCATGGCCAGTTCTCAAGATCCTTTACTCCATAGCATCTCCTCCTCTCTCTCATCTCCTCTATTCCTCTTAGGGTCCTGCCTCAAATCCTCGAGCTCAGAATACAAAACCCAGGCTACTTCTCTTCTGCCCAGTTAAAGGCGGTAGGCACATTAATTCAACCAACAGTTTGAAATTAAAAAGCAAAGATTACATAGCATCACTTGAAGTACATGAATGCTTTTCTTGTCCCCGGGGACAGCTAGAACTTGGGGTCCAATATTTATAATACATAGCAGCAGACGAAAACTTAATAGGACAGAAAAGAGTTTATTTATATACACATGTCCTGATAATAGCACACTATGAAGAGAAATCTGGGAAGAAACTCAAGACAGGAACCTGGAGGGAGTCATTGAATCAACACCAAAGGATGGTTCTTACTCATTTATAGTTCATGAGTTTGTCAGCCTGCTTTGCTACATCAGCCAACATCATGGACGCAGGCTTAGCACTACACACAAAGGGCTGAACCCACATGTATCAATTATTAATCAAGTCCACACTTCACAGACTCAACTGAGGCCCAAGATATCACATAATTTGACCACCACAATATAAAACACCTCAATGTTTAAAGCCCCACAGTCTTTAACAATTCACACAGTTTCAATGTTTAGCCTTTTTAAGGTATCAAATTTCCATTCAATTCCAAAATTTGTCTAAAACATCCTAATATTCTTTAATATCAACAAAGTTTATGTAAATCATACAAATATCTCTAAAATTTCAAAATGTTGATAAAAATTCTAATAGCTCTAAAATGTCAAAATCTCTCAGTTACGGATTCTTGTAAAATTAAAAATAGTTTCATGTACTCTTTTCAAGAGGGAAGAACAAAGATATAGTCACAATTGAATCAACAGTGTACAAAGTTTAGTGTTTTCTGTTGGGACAGTCATAGTTCTCCATGTTTCCAAGGGCATGGGCCATTTATCAAGCTCTGACCTTTGCAGCTCAATACTCTTGTGTGAGAGTAATTGTTTGTCAGAGAAGTTAGACGAAGAAAGACAGAGCCTTAGTTTTAATCTTATTTTATCCACATTTTTCCTAGATAAATCATCTTATTTTACTTTTCCATACAACTCTTGCTATCAGATTATATCAGCTCTCACTATCATCAACTAACTCACTGTCAGACTGTTTGACTAGGAGGCCTTATGAGACAGAATTTAATCAAATTTTGTTTTATGTTTTTTTATGTGTTAGACAAAAAAATTATATTTTTAAGGTAAGTGATATAATTGGTTAGACTCATCTACTAATAATTTAAATATTTAAGCATTCATAACCTACAAGCGACACACCAAGTAAAAGTTATGCTCATAATTGGTGCCATGAATATACTCATCAAAATATTTTGTGGATCTTTCTTGCTTTCTTACTATGACATTCTGAATATCTTTAGAACGAATTAAAATATTGAAGATTCTCTTAGGATTTGCATACACATCAGTAGACTGAAGCCATTCACAAAATACATACTTAGGATTTTCTTGTGGTTTATGCACATCTTTGCATAAACTAAAAGTACTAATTTTTACCATTATACTAAGTTTAACAGCTGTTTATAGCCAATTTTTTTTTGCTTAAGTCATTTCAAGTCATATCATATGCTTTATTTAACATGCTATATTTAAAAAGCACTGCTAAACATTATCAAAATCTTAAACTGAACATGCAAAACATAATTTAAACTAACATAAATATGATCAAATGGAAGATGTTTGGATTGAGAAACTATTATGGATATCCATATGAAATCTTAGCATTGTTATTTTTCTTTACAAGGAAGAATCACAAGAGATTCTCAATAAATACATTATTCTCTGGAAAGATTTATCTGCCTGCCTATAAAGTATAAACATTTTGCTCACACAATAGGAGGAAATTTGAATCAATACATTTAAAAGAATGTTCCACCCACCAGTGGTTACTTGTGCTTCTGTATATAATAACAAGGAATTATCAATGTAAAAAAAAAGAATTAAGATAATTTCAATTAATGAAAGGATGTCTAGTATATTATGATTTCTCATGGATTCTTGAAGTTATGCATAATACATAACTATATACATTAGTTCTGAGATGTTGTACATATCCCAGTGTATACTGAACCTAGAGCCTGTCTGATAGGACGGCTAACTATTAAGTCAATGGCATATATATTATAAATATTCAACACTCCTGTATTGGGCAGATGATTAGGACTTCACTTACTTTGCATTAGTTTCTAATAGAGACTAGCATATCTATATTTCTATTAATAAATACAGCATCTCATTGGCATTAGTGTAGGAGAAAAGATGTAGTAATAAGAGATTCTAGGTAGATTAAGTGTGGACAACTCTTTTCATGCTAGCCAAGAATGATTGAGAGAAAAAAATAGTCTTTCTTCCCAATAGTATTGAAACAACTGGTTTATCCTATGTGAAAACAATAAGCTATAAACCTGATATAACTAAATGGGTAAAACTATGAATATAATATAAAAATAAATATAAAAATAAAATGAAATGTGTACTGTATCAAATTTTTATTGTGAAGTTTTAAAAATAATTTTAGTACTTCCCTTCAAAATAGCCAAATATGTAAAAAGTAACTTAAAAGAATATAAACAAAATTACCCGTGGCCTGTGGTCAATATTTCTATTTTAGTCAAGCTTCAAGAATGGCATATATAGCTTGATCATGCTAGTCCTTTTTGTCCTGGGAATACATTTATTCCTGTCCACTGTGTAAAAGCTTGTCTTTAACAACAACATCAACATTTTGGCAGCCATAATACATGGCTTGAACCTGAAAATGGACTCCCAGACAGAGTTATTAAATTAACAGGCTGGCAAGCCAAGGATCTGTAACATTCTTCACAGAGCCTTACCAACTTAAATCAGAAGTGCATTGATGTTGATAATGCATATTCCATGACAAGTAAGGAAGGCATTCTTGGCAGAACATAAGACAGGCTCAGTCTTGTTTATAAAATAAAAAAGGGGTAGAGGCAGAGAGCTTTTGGGGATGCTTGGTAAGAATTGGCATGGGACAAGGACAAGGAAATGGGCTGTTTGGGAGGAATATGACATTGGCCAAGGACAAGGAAGTGGGCTTCAGGCAGGAATTTGACATTAGGCTAGAACAAAAAAATAATTTCAGACAAGAATCTAAATTTTAGGCTAGAGTAAAGAAATAATTTCAGGCAGGTATCTAAATTTTAAACTAGAACAAGAAGTAGGCTTCAGACATGAAAATGACTTTGGGCTAGGACAGGGAAGTTGGCTCAGACATTTTGGTCATCCTGAAAAAACCCCTAAAAAAAGTGGTCACCGGATTGTTTATAGAATTTTGTTCATCACCTTTCTTTTTCTTTGACTATTTGTGGTTATTGTTGTGTATGTCCCTTGAATATTTGCATCTATTGTATTTTTAGTTCTTCAACCTAGAACTGACCTTAATAATTGCATGTAATAAAAATGGCATAAAAGCAAAAAGGAGGAAGGCGGATGGCATGGGGGTTTCTAGAGAGGGAAAGGAGATGGCATCTAAAGTGTAAATAAAATATCCAAGAAAAGAATATAAATAAGTAAATCATTAAATGATCTGATGTGTTCACATACAATAGACAATAATCAGGAAAAAATGGTGAATTTAGTATTACTGCATTAAGGTATTTATCAAAATTCTGAAGTTGAAAAAGGTGACTTCATATAAATAAAACTGCTAAAATGTAATCTGGTGCAGTGCTTCAGATGTTTAAAATATTTGTACAGCCATGATAAACAGGTGATTAAAATTTACACTTAGTACAAATAGTGATAACTTAGGAAACAAACTTTTCCTCAATTATAATTGCAACTTTAATTATGTGTCGATAACAATATAGAGAATGTACATGAATAGAAACATAAAATCAACATTGTATAGTATTTATAAATAAGATTATAAAATGTCTTAATGAAGCTTACACAAATGTGGGAAAAAGTCTCAGTGGAGTCCGGGAGGCTTTCCATGCCAGCAGGTCCCACAAACAGGAGAAAAATCTAAGGTTCCAGAAACTGAAGGCTTTGGTGATGGCAGGCTCCAATGACACAAGAAAGTCCTTGGTTCCAAAAGAGTTTATTTTCATGGCAGATGGTAGATGGATTTGGATGTACCCCCCTGAAACTCAAGGCAGGCCTGAGTTAAATAGGGAGGAAGGGGTGAGGGTCTGGGGAAGAAACCTTAATTGGCTCCACCCTCTGGCCTTCATTAGTATGTAAATCTCTCTAGAGCCTGAGGCCTATAGTCATGCCCTCTACCTGGGCACTTTGGGAGGGGCTGTAATGGCCTATGTGACTGAACAATGTAATTCCATGGAGACTAGACTGTGTGTCAGGACCTTGGGTTCTGGGGATGTGGCCAAACACCTGCTGTTTCTCCCTAGGTGTTTCTGTGTTCCAGGCTCATGCCTAGCCAAGATCCAAGATACCCTTATGCAGTCCCACACACAGATAATTTCAATTGTGTATTTAGAAGAAAAAGTTGACTATACAAAAATTGTTCCTTATGTTATTAAAAATCCAGAACAGAGTATAGTAACATTTGAGGGAGCAAAACAGTCATAAAATTTACTTGGCATATTGCTCTTGATAAATTCTGATCATTCACTAGAAGATGTTGTCTGTCCTAGTGCTTTCATTTACTTCTTTCAGACAGTATATATATTAAAATGTCCTGAAACTCACGATTAATAGTAGAAAATTCTAGGTAAAACATAGAGTTGATTGAAAAAACTTGAGAATAAGTCCTCTTTGGTCATAAGAAAATCATGCATTCCTAAGATTCCCATGTTATGTATTTCTATTAAAAGTTGTGAGCAAATTGTTTATAAGAAGAAAGTACATTAGGTAAATATTATTAAAAGTGGAAGAAAGACAGTGCAGAAACTCTGTCAAGTATATAAATACAGTATAGCCTATAGATACCACATTGTAAAATGTATAGCAGAAAATAAGAACAGGCATATCAACCTGCAATCTTGAAGGATAATTTCTACAAAAATCCTAAAATTGAATGAATATACCAACAAGAGATTCAGGATATATTGTTAACCCAAAGGAAGGCAAATATTCAGAAATCTAGATTAAGCAGTACCCGGCAGTCTATGACATCAAATCTTCAAATTGATGAAAGGATACAGCTGCCAGTCTACTGTCTATAAACAGTAGAAATAGGCTTCAACATTGATGTGAAATGAAGACTTTCCATTCAAGTGCTATTTGTCTAGAGCCAGCAAACTAATAAAATACAAGATGACATTTTTCAGCTAGACTAAATTGTTAATTGATGCATACAAAATGAAAACACTACCTGTTCCTTACTTAAAAATGCATTTATACACTTATATCCTAAATTTTATATATATATATATATATGATAGAAATACCTGACCATGTTAGCACATATGGATTTTTTTTTAAAAAATTATTAAATAGGACATGTGTTGGCTAATTTTATGTTAGCTTCACACAAGCTACAGTTATCAGAGAGGAGATAACCTCAGTTGAGAAAAGGCTTCCCTAAGTCTGAATAAGGAAAAAACCAGTAAGAACTACTCCTACATGGACTCTACATCAGCTTCTGCCTCCAGGTTTCTGATTTGCTTGAGTTCCTGTTCTCACTTCCTTCAGTTATGGCATACGATATGGAATTCTAAGCCTAATTAACCTTTTCTCCTCCAAGTTGCTTTTTGCCATGGTTTTTCAATACAGCAATAGTAACCCTAACTAAGACAGCATTTTAATATTTTCCTTATGTTTTTCAACTAAGTTATTAAGTTTTCAAAATCTGCATGCCAGTTTTAAAAGGAAAGGAGGAACCTGGGGAGATGGCTCAATGGCCCCTCACAAGAAGTAACTAGGTTTCAGATTTCCACAATCCACATACATGTTAGGTAGCTGTGGGGCTTTTATTTAATTCCATTGCTCAGAATACAGAAGCAGAGGCTCATCACAATAAGCTGGCTAGCTAGTTCAACTTAGCTCTGAGTTCTATTGATAGACCGAAATTAATGAATATGGTGGCAAGCAATCTAAGAAGACTTCTGGTTTTAACTCCAGGCCTCCACACAAAGCACACACATACATGTGTGCCCCCACACATGCCAATATTCCACACATGCATTCATAGGTAAAAGTTAAGAAAAGAGTTTAAAGCATGAAATTAGTGTCTTGCCATTTTACACATTTAAGGATGTTTTTGAAATCCAACTTTTCTTTTTCTTGTCTTGTAGGACTGACACTTGAAAACTACATTTGAATAATTTAGATTGCATTTCTCCCAGTCATTTAGCAAGTTGAATGTATTGAATGCTTGCAATGACCCACTCAGCTCCAAATAACAAAAGGATGGCAACAGATTTGATATTATGGCTTGGTGAGCACTTTGAGTGGTTTTTAAAGGGCAACACATGTTTGCTTGTTCAGAGGTGTTAAGTGGCTGCTGATGACTAACACACTTAGGCTTTCATTTCTGAGGATTGTCACTGACTGGTCTGCTATGTGACCGTTGGATCTTTTCAAGGGTCTCCCTTTCATGGATTATGAAACAGATGTTTGAACTATTAAAATTTTTCCAAAGTTATATTTTTTTTTAATCTTTAAATCTTCATAACTTATTTCAAAGATTTTAAATTTGTACAATGTGTTCAGACAATGACTGTGGAGTCAGTCAAGGCTCTGAACTTTCTAGCTATTTGGTAAATATAGAGAAGATAAAGTTGAAGGCTTGTTATAATTCTAGAAGCTATGATTTGAAGCTACATATTGTTTTGGTTATTATATTTTAATATGGGTGGAGAAGTGAGCAGTAGGTGGATGTGGAGATTTACTATCTTATTCAGTCTTCGACATTATGTTATGAAGAAGAAATTACTCATTGGTCTAAGGCTGAAAAAGGAATATAATCTACAAAGATTACAGGGTTAGTAACTGTCAATGATATCCTTTGCATCAAGCCCAAGATGATTCAAAGTCCATATCTCTCTGATCTGCAAACTGCCTCCCAGTATTGGCTAGCTCTGTGCTGTATATAGGACACTGCTCTCTACAAAACTTCTAGATGGCTAACTCTATGGTATTGAAAAGTCAAGTCATCTAAACGCTCTGTCCTATAAGTGTTTGTGAGTTATTCAAATTTACCTATGTTTTATTCCTTTGTCTATGCTTCATTAAGTGCAAATGTCAATAAAACCTTGTCAGGAGGTGAGACTTGATATTCCATCTATAAACGGAAGACATTCACAGCAGCATGAAAACAAAATCAAATCAAATCTAATCATTACATTGGAGAAAAGTTCCTAATGACACCATTAGCTAAAGTCAATTCACACCAAAGGGGGAGATACCCTTTACCTTTTTTGCTGTTAAAGAATTTAATTTCATTATGCAGTTCTCCTTATTTGATAATGTATTGGATAGACCATTCATCAGACATCAGACTCACATAAAATGTCAAGAATTAATTAAATTTTCTATGTTCAAAATATTATTTCTCTTCTTTGTTATTTTAATATCACCAAACTCTTGTTATTCTCATTCAACAGGGAAAGACTCTCTCTAAAAGAAGCCATAGCTCTTCAGCCCCTGTAGACTACAGTAACATTGTCGAGTTTACTTTTGAGTCCCTGCAATGTATGTTTAATTACGCATTTCTTATGCTTCTCCCAACCCAAGTATAAGCAGAAGACTGAGACAAGGATGATAAATCTGTCTAAAAAAAAACAGTAATCAAACTGTTATGGTAAAATTCTGCCTCCATGTTTTGACAAAGAAAAACTAGCAGTGTGCAGTTCAAAGAGTTTGGGGTTGTATTCAGCCTTTTGAATAGCCACAGTGATATTTATATAGGACACTTGATCTGATATTTGAAACATTCTCACGTAAGGAAATCCCCCCTTCTTGCTTCATTTTTACAAAGTTATTTCTAAGAGCACATGACTTTGAGTCTAATTAAGTGAAGATTGATGTCGTCTACTAATATTCCGAGCATCTGTCAGGATAGGAATCAAATAAGAAGCTAATTTTCCATATTGAAAACAGTTGGAATGTGCTCATTTATGTTGCCTAGGAATGTGCTATCTGAGACCTCACTGTCTCTACATTAGAATTATGTAATGGTATACCCAGCTGGGATCCCCTTTATTCTTTTAAGGAAATGTTTGGTAAAAGAGACCTCGAATGATTCCATATAAGAAAATGAAGATTAAACCCCATAGTGTGCTTTCCTTAGAAATGAAATTTCTACTATAAATGAGTTTTATTACTACCAGTGTAACAAATTTATACCATCCCTTTGAAAACTAGAATAACATCAAATACAACATATTCACTACAAATCCGTTGAAATTGAACTACACTGAAAATAATTAGATATACATTTTTAAACACACATACATACAACGAAAGAAATTGTGCATGCATATATAATAGACTTGTTAAAAGATTGAGAAACCACTTCTTCATAGTGTTTATTTTTTCCATGAAATCTATAATATAAATGGTGCATATTCCTAACTGCTTTATTAGTTAATCAACACCCTGTTTTCTCCCAATCTTTCAGTCACTGTTTGTGGTTAGGACCATAACTTTGACACTTTGTTTGTAGTTTGCAAATTTTTCCTGTGCTTGGCTAGGTTAAGATTGAAGATGATAGACCAGGTTACATTGTGTAAATATAATTTTCAGATTTCTAATTCTGTTATGATTACAAATATTATGAATCAAAGGTAAATATGTAAAATCTTGGATTGGAGAAATGGTTCAGAAGTTAAGTATGTGTGGTAGCCTTGTACAGAGCCAGAGTCAATCCTCAACTGCATTGGCAAGCTCACAACCACCTGCAGCTCCAATTCAAGGGAGCAGTGATGCTTCTGGTCTTAACCTGCACTCATGTGCATATGTCTACACATAGATAAATAACTAAATCATTGAAATAAAGCTTTAAGTGCTCTGCAGATTGTTCTAAAATGCTTATAACCACCATATCTTGATTCATTAAGGAGCTACATCTGGAGGAAGAGGAAAACAAAGGGCAAAGCCCTTTGCCAAAACAAAACAAAAAACCAAAACAAAATTATTTGTTACTGTTTTATTATTATTATTATTATTATTATTATTATTATTCTGTGTCTGTTGTTCAACAGCAGATAGATTGCTTCATTGGTAGAAAACTCAACCATGTGAAATGCAGAGTCCAGTTTTTTAATATGCCCAGATGTGTGTGAGTATTGCTACACTCAAGTTTAGATCATTTTTGTACCACCTTTGTGTGGCCAATTCATATTAGTGTTTGGGAATGTCATTTTTTTTGTTAGGCTGATGAATATCTGTGTTGTTTCAACATTTTTTGTTATGAATATTGCTGCCTATATTAATGTCTTCTATATTTTATGTTATGCATGTGTGTATGTGTCTTTGTGTTGCCCCATGTATCTCTGTGACACACACATGTGCTTGATGTACATAGAAGCCAGAGACAACACCAGATCCACTAGAACTGGATTTATAAATGAATTTAAGCTGCCATGGTGATACTCACTGAACTACGATCCCATGTTAACACAGGAAGGGCACCATCGAGCCATGTCTCGATCTCCCCCATTTCAAATGTTGTACACTGAATCATAGAACTTTGAGCATTCTTCTGAGTTCTCCTTGCTCTTCATACTTTGACATCAATCTAATAACTTCATGCCATATCTTAGGGAATGAAATTTAGGCCCTGTGTTTTCATCTAAAAGTTTTATTGTTTTAGCTCCTGATTAAGTCTTTCACATAGTTGAACTAATGATTTTATGTAGAATATTAGATCAGAGTTCAGTTTCATTGCTTTGAATGTGAATATTCAACAGCACTAACATTGTTTCTCTCTTTAGATAGTATGAACTTAATTTCCCCTTAAAAAGATTCACATCTAAGTTAAAGATACTAGAACACCATCTATCTATGCATCCTGGCTACAATCCATTGCTAAATTATCCATCTATCTTTACAGCAATTCATTGCATTCCTCTGTGCTTGATGTAGCATCCACTACTAGTACTTTGCTATAATTCAATAACTAATATTTCCTGGGATGTACTTTTAAAATTCCCTGATATTTTAATATTTCATTTATTTCCTTATTATGACTATAAGAAGTCATATAATCATTTTCATATTGGAGTATATTATCGGGATAACCAGAATCCCTGTATCAAAGTTGTGGGCTACTCACAGATGGCTCAAAAGTATGCTGTTTCTCATGTTTTGAGGTAAGGTCTGTGTTTGGTTCTAACACTGGGATAAGGAAAGACATACTTTTCTCTTAGTCACAGAATCTCCTTTTTATGCATTAATATCTCTATTTGAAAAAAATATTCATTTATTTATTATATAACTTTTATTTATTTAATTTCAGAAAATAAGTATCACATTTACAATATTCATTAATTTTACTTAAGAAGATATTTTATACTCTCCTATGTTGGCATTTTGTAGGTAATACCTCTTTTCTATAAATAGGCTTTATTTCTCAAACAGATGCCTTGATTTAGTCAACCTATGTAGAGGGAAATATTCACATTAAAGTTAGAATACCTTGATAACAACTTATATATTTAGACAGTTTTTAAAGCCATAATTTGATTCTTTGAAAATAATACTTTATGAGGTATGGTATTAGCTCAGTATTTAAGAGTACTTATTGCTATTTCAGAGGGCTTAGATTTGTTTCCCAGCACCAACATGGTAGCTCACAACAATCTATAATTACAGTTTCACCTCCATTAGCACACACACACATGTGTGTGTGTGTGTAGGCAAAACAATCATCAACATAAAAATCAATCAACAAATAAATATGAGAGAGAAAATTATTTAGTTGTAGGTTTCCTGGGACAACATCAGAAGACCAACATAAGCTTGTATTTTTTTATAGTATACATAATTTAGGGTAGAAATTAAACCCATCTATCTTCAGGCAATGAGAAGTTTTTACTAATGAATATGACAAAAAAATCTATAAAAAGACAATTTGTGACCTAACAAGATACCTTTTAAAATATTCCTTAAGTTATCTTGTTTTCTTTTATATTAAATAGTGTCATATGCCTAGAATTATGTAAAATTTAAAAAAAATCAAACCTATCCATCAAGGGATTTATCATATAGTGAAAGGTGTCATTAGAATAATTGATTCTTTTACAAGCTATTGGTGTTATGTAAATACATATTATTAAAATGAAGATAAAATATAAAATTGTTAATGTTTCAATTCTAGTTAAAAGGTATTCAGTGAGTGCTGTGGTATATCCTTTGCCCTTCGCTTTTGTAGAGATGTCCTTTTGGTTTTTCTTAATCTATGTTCCACCTTCTTTTCCCTCAGGATTTGACTGTGCAACATTTTTATGCTCACACAGCCTCTGGTGCACTCTTAGGGCTAATTACTCCTGAAGGAACATCTCTATCTTGTCCTTCCTATCTCCCTTCATTGGACCAACTTAATTACATGAACTGTTTTGTTCTACAAAATATACTGACAGATCATTTTCCCAGTTGCACACCCGAACTATTAAAATGAGTCTTATCCCTCACTTTCATTTCCTCAAATGATTGGCTCTGATGCTGAGTTTAGCAAGGCTTCTAAAATGAAAACGTGCTAATGATTCCAGGGAAGTGTAAAACAGGAAAATTGCAAATATTCAACACACTGCTCTGGGAATGTGATACAGCTGATACTGCCACTTGATGAATTATTTCAGATTTCTGCAATTGCTTTTTGGTACCCTAATCCACTACAATAGAATATTGTACATTTCTATTTTTTTTGTAAGATGCACAAATCATTGAAAAGAAGTCTCTTTCTGAGACTGTATGATGATCTGTGTGTGTGTTTGCTGAGGATTTATATCTTCCACTTGTCAGCTACCTTGTGTACCACTCTGTTTTCAGTTTTCTGTCTTCTCTCATACAAAATCTATTCCTCAAGATGAGTGAAAATTGATTATGAAGTTATCCTTTATTGTAAATATCAAAACAAGTACAAGTGCTACATGTTTTCTGCTGTCTTACATTCGATGGATGGTAGAGTGGTCATTTTCATAGTGCTACAAACTGGGCTAGGTATTGTACCTGAGCTATGGTGCCAGGACACCCCCACCCTCTAGAAGAATTCAAGCTAAGTATCTTCATAGTTATGCATATTTGTTCTTTTCTTAATATATTATTCCTAAGTACTAGGGATTGTTGTGCAGACCAGATTAGTGTTTAGAAACTAACCACTGGCTCTCATTTTACCTTTGTTTTTATTCTTCTGCCTGCCTGCCTGCCTGCCTTCAACCCTTCCTCCCTTCCTCTGTCTCTCTGACACTTTCTCTCTATCTTCTCTCCATCCTTTCTTCCTTCCTTCATTTCTTCCTTCTTTCCTTTGTTTCTTCTTTGCTTGCTTGCTTGCTTCCTTTCTTCTGCCTGCTTGCCTGCCTGCTTGCCTTTCTGACTTCCTACCTTACTGCCTTCCTCTGTTTCTCTGTCTCTCTGACTCTCTTTGTCTATCAGTCTCTTCCCCTTCCTTTTCTTCCCTTCCTTCCTTCCTTCCTTCCTTCCTTCCTTCCTTCCTTCCTTCCTTCCTTCCCTCCCTCCCTCCCTCCCTCCCTCCCTCCCTCCCTCCCTCCCTTCTTTCTTTCTTTCTTTCTTTCTTTCTTTCTTTCTTTCTTTCTTTCTTTCTTTTGTTCTACTCTTTTTTATTCTTTCTTTCTTTCTTTCTTTCGGGCATGTTCTTTCTAAGAATCTTATGCTACTTTGACCTCACTTTTTGCTTAGGCTGATCTTGAATTTGTGACAGTCTAATGTCATGTGCTCAAATGTCCAGGATTAACTCATCACCACCAGACCTGGCCATGCATTCACATGCTGGAGAAATCAATTTGAACTTGTTCCACAGAAGAGGATTTACCCATAAAATATACTCAACAAGTCTTCAACACAAAATTAAGCAAGATATAATATTCTGAGTATCTGAATGTTGAGTATCTGGTGCTAGCAAAGGTGCTGGGGCCAAAGCAAAATATTTAAATAAAGTCCTACACTTCTTAGCCCAAACGAATTTGAAAAATGTTCCGTATATAAACATCATAATATTTTTTAATATAATATAGAGAATTCAAGCATAAAGAACATAAAATTATTTGGGATGTCAGCGATAAAACTTATGTGTAATAATAAAATCTGTGGAATACAAATTGAGGTTTAAGGTGTTTATTTTAATTTAATTATTTTTCTTTTTTACTTATTCACTTTACATCAAAATAAGTGCCCCTCTCTAGGTCACCCCCTCTGACAATCCTTCCTCTCTCCCCTTCTCCTCTATGTGTGTGCCCCCTCCCTCTGGGTATCCCACCCATTCTGGCACTTCAGGTCTCTGCCAGGATAGATGCTTCTTCTCCATCTGAATTTAGACAAGGCAGCCCAGCTAGAAGATCATATACCAAGTACAAGCAACAGTTTTTGGGATAGTGCCCACTGCTCCAGTTGTTTATAACCCCCACGAAGGTCAAGATGCATATCTGCTGCATATGAGAGGGGAGGCCTATATTCAGCCCATGTATGTTCCTTTGTTTATTGTTCAGACTCTGGGAATCCCAAGGGTCTAGGTGAGTTGACTCTGTTGGTCTTCCTGTGGAGTACTTATCCTTTTCAGGACTCACAAGTCTTCTTTCTATTCTTCTATAAGAATCCCCAAGCTCTATTCCTCTTTGGCTATGGATGTCTCCATCTGTCTGAGTTAGTTGCTGGGTGGAGCCTCTCAGATGACAGCCATTTTAGGCTCCTTTCTAGAAGCATAAAAAAAATGTCGTTAATAGAGTAAGGTATTGGTGCTTGCTAGTAGGGTGGGTTCCAAGTTGGGATGGTTATTGGTTGGCCATTCCCTCAGTCTCTGCTCCCTCCCCTGTGCCTTCATTTCTTGTAGACAGGATAAATTTGGGTTTGCAAGTTCTGTGCGTGAGTTGGTGTCTTTATTGCTTCACTGGGGTTACTGTCTAGATACAGGATGTAGACTCTTGAGGTTCCATATCCCCAATGTAGTGAGTCACAGCTAAAGTCACCTCCATTGATTCTTGGCCACTTCCCTTGTCCTAGGCCATGTCTCATCCTGAAGATGGCCTCCTCACTCCCATCAGTTGCAGATTTCCATTCATGTCATGGCCATCTAATCAAGCTATCTCTCCTGTCTTTTCTCCATCTGATCCTGAATTCTACATTCCCCTCCCCAATACCCTTGCTCCTAGTTCCCTCCCTCCACCTGCCCCTTATGACTACTTTATTCCCCCTTCTAAATGATGTTCAATCTTCCTTGCTGGGGCCTTCCTTCTAGTTTACCTTCATTGGGTCTGTGGAGTATAACATGGTACTTGTATTTTATGGCTAATATCACCTTATAAGTGAGTACATGTACTTTTGTGTCTGAGTTACCTCACTCAGGATGATAGTCTCAAGTTCCATCCACTTGCCTGCAAACTTCTTGATGTCTTGGTTTTTAATATTTGAATAATATTCCATTGTGTAGATGCACCACATTTTCTTTATCTGTTCTTCAGTTGAGATACATCTAGGTTGTTTTTAATTTCAGGCTGTTATGAATAAAGCTACTATGAACACTGTTGAACAAGTGTCTTTGTGAGGTAGGTGTTGGAACATCTTTTCAGTATGTGCCCAGGAGTGGTATATCTGGGTTTTTGAGGTAGAACTATTCACCTTTCTGAGAACTGCCAAATTGTTTTCCAAAGTGGTTGTAGAAGTTTTTCCTCCTACCAGGAATGGAAGAATGTTTCTCCCTTGCTCCACATCCTCCAAAATGTGGTATCTTTTGAGGTTTTGATCTTAGCTGTTCTGTTTTATTGATTAGTATAAGACAAGGTCTTATGAATAGCAGGGTAGCCTCAAATTGCAATGTAGCTGAGAATGGCCTTAAATTCCTGATTGATCTTTTTACTTCTGTATCCGAATTACAAACCTTCTGATAGTGTACTTTTAATAGTCAACTGATATGTAAGATATAATATTACATTGTGTATTCACATGTTAAGTTTGGTAAGTTTTGAAGTAATTTATAATTCAGAAAACATGATTTTGATAGTAAATGACTAGCTGTTTCTTTTAGTTAAGGAGATAAGTGTATTATAATACAGAATAAATGTTTACAATTTAGGCAAAGGAATTGTACCTAATTTGTTTAGTATAAATAGAATCCATAGAGGACCATATTACATATATTAGCTCTTTTACAAGTTAGTTGCCGGTTACCAATATTTATAAAAAATAATTTGTGTCCTCTCCTTATTGACTTATGGATGAGAAACAAATGGGATCCTGCATGCATATTTTAATTTTATATTTACCACAAGGAAGTTTTATTATTTTCCTTGGTGTATATGATATTGTTGTAGAATAAATGACCAGAATAAGTAACAAATATGCAAGAAAAGATTAATTGTGTTTTGGAGACATATTGCCACTAATGACTGGGATAGCAAGTCACCTCTTTCTTGCTGTCAGGAAATAACTAACTTTAGTTTCTTTAATTACTGTCATAACCTGCATAAATATTTACAAAAAATGTAAAAATTAAACATATTTCTATTAGATAAGGCTGAGCGCCCTGTTTCTATGGAAACAGTGTTTGATTCTAAAACTCTATATAAAGTGTAGGCAATAGCCAACAGGAAAGCTCCATTAATCAGAGGTACTTATTTATGGTTCACCTTGATGGTCTTGGACTACTTACTGCATGAAAGAAAAAAATTACAAAATTTTTTTCAAAAATTTATATTGAATACATCTCTTTTAATAATGCTTCATGTCAAAACACCTGACAGATCTTCAAATTATAGACATTTTTGTGGAAATAGGAAGTTTATTTACATTGACATTGTCTATGAATATCCTGGCATTTAGTGGCATGACAAAACCTGTAATTTCTTTTATGTTTGAGTAACCTATTTTGAACATTTTTTTAATTAAAATTTTAAAATAACATAACTTAGACTAAGGAATATATCAACAATTATTAACTAATATCATTAATACTTCAGCAATGATTCTTTCTCCATAGATCATATCAGTAAAATCATAAGCAAAAATGAAAAAAATAATTTGCATTTACTATGGACTAAACGACATACTTTCATATTGGACATGACTTTGGTTTAGCTACATGGAAGAACTTAAATCCCAGTTTAGTTGTTTAGGCAGGTGTTCATGTGTTTGTGAATATCTGTGTGTCATACATAAATTTTCATATCTACTAGAAAATTTCTGAAAAATACTCCATTTAGTGTTCAAGTAATACAACAGAAAATTCCAAAAAGCAGTTAAGCAACTACAAGAAACACTGGGATTTAATTCAAAACAGTACTATCAACAAATAAAGTTGATATTAATCAGAGTCATAAAAATGTCTATAAAAGACTGAGAAGAAGATAATTAAAATGTTCAGTGATATAACTGAGAAGTATAACTGATTGTCTCTAGATGGAGAACTTAGTGCTGTTGACAAGAGTTCTGAATGAAGAACTCATATTTCACCTAATGATCTTTTTATTCACAATGATTTAATTTATGAGTTTTCTTTTTTATTATTTATTATATCATTTATTTCTTTCTTTCTTTGTGTTTGATTTTCTAATGAAAAGTTTGAAGGTCATTTAGAAAAATTGGTCCTAAATTATTTGTGTATAAACAACTATGGGTATGATACTGCCCTTCTTCAATGATTGAAAATCTTCAATAAAGAATAGTTATGTAAAGTTGAAACATTTCCTGACATAAATGTAAGTAAAACAGTTGACTCCTCCATCCTTTCATTTATAGTATGTACACTAAAAAATAAATTTATTTCAACATGGGAAGCACTGTGAGATAGTTAAAAAATGAAATGTTTTATTAGAGAAATCTCAATCCTATAGATAAATATGTGACAGGTCTTGTCACTAAAGCCTGTAAGAAATCTAGAGATTAGACAAAGGAACTTTTATTCTGTATAGTTTTTCATTCTTTTGCTTTATCTCAAAATATCTTTCTCAGCACTCCTGTCTCCAATGACTTCAAAGTTAAAAGCCCAAGTGTGTCGTAATGAATAGTACATTGTCTTAAGGTTTTACTTCAGGTTAGTAACACTGATAATATCACATCCCACCAGTTTCACTGGTCATCAAAATCACTAACGGTTATTACAAATACTTATCACTGTTAAAACATTATGACATTAACTACATTTTTCTTTACCAGATATACAGTCATCTCCTTAAATATGTAAAATATGTTAATTTAACTTGCCCTCCTATTTCGTACAGCTCTGTCTGGAAAGGCAGAGGCAAAGGAAGCTTTGAGCCCCGTCGAGGAAACAGGAATATGAATTGCTTCTAGCTGAAGATGCTCAGAGCTAAAGACTACTGAGAAGATAATGAACAGGATGCTACCCTCCCAGGAGTACAGTAGACATTTAGTTCCCTGTGAAGAAGAAATGCTACTCTAAAAGGTAAAGTCAGATTCTGGTAGCTTTCAAGGTGATTAGGGATCCAGTAAGTTTCCAACTAGAAATAATTATTAGCTAAGTTCACCAGCAAACTTGGCAGAATGCATAGGAACTGAGAGCAGCTTCTCTGCTCTATTGTCTATACTTCAGAGAGCTGGAACACTAAGCCTATTCTCTATATACCCTGCTGAGATGGTTCAAAGGAACTTGAAACATAGAAACTCAATTTTCAGAGACTTTTGCCCTTACTTTTAGGAATTACTCCAAAGATTTTCTTTTAATCTGGCAATACTTCTAAGAAAATTGTGTTTGAATATTAGCTTATAAACCTCTTAACTTATTGAGTAGCAGTCCCTGTTGATTGAGATTGTGCTTGCAGAAGAAGAATCAAAGGCAGTCTAGTACCAACATAGGTTCTTAGGACTCGAACAAAATCCTCCATAGCAGACAAAGCTTCTTTCCAATATTTTGTTTGTGCATGTGGGTATACATTCAATAAAATTAGTCTACCCTTCATTTACAACTGCATACACACATCAGCAATGTGCCTATAATAGTTCCTGTTAATATCTGCCAGTATGCAATCTAGTTCCTTTTAGCCAATTAAAACCAAAAGCTTTCTGTAAAGTCTGATACTAATTTTATATAAAATACAAAGCTTATTACATATTTCAAATGTATGATGACATCAAAGTATTTATATTATTGTTCTCATGTGCTTCAGTAGCTAAATTTTAAAATCTGGATTTGCAATTTTCTACTTTGTAATTGGATTCCTCCCCCCCCTCCTCCTCCTCCTCCTCCTCCTCTTCCTTCCTCTTCTCATTTTCCCTCTATTTGATTTTCTTTCATCACTTTGACTGGTTTTAACTTTACATATAATATACAATTTGAAAGAGATGTCATTAAAAAAATAGCAAACAGAGAGTAGGGAGACTATGAAAACTAGATTTTTTTTAAACCTAAGCATAGAAAGTTTTAAAATATTAACTTACCTTATTATCTCTCAAATTTGGAACTAATTCTATTTAGTTCTGTGATTGGTTGGTGTGTTCATGGGGCTGAGCATGCTTTCTGTCTTTTATTTTTTGTTTGTTTTTTTTATGCTGTTGATTAAATTGAAGCTGTAGTGGAAAAAAGTGATTTATTATATTTGTAAATTTATCCAAAGGTTATAAAAAATAAGCCTTCCTAATAAATTGAATTTATGAATATGTAAAACCTGTTATATTTATTTAATTCTTAAAGGGAGCCAATGATACTTTAATACCATATAATGAAAAACTATTTTTGGATTCCAAATTGCTTTTCTGGTGCAGCATCAAGGTTGTGAAGAATGAAAACATTTTTAAAATTATAGAGCAGGCAGGTCATCAATTTAAAAGACTGTCACATTATATGGCTGTTTAAGGAAAAAATATCATCTTTACTTGCTCAGATAAACATGGTTATTAGATTTTTTGAACTTTCCAAGCCACAATATGTAATTTTACTTAATATTTTTATTTACTCAAATTTCATATTCAAATATGGTTAACACAGTCAAGCAGATTTTTCATTCATTATTGCTCCCACACTATTCAATACAAAATTTCACAGCTATCATTTATCATACATTATTATAGGCACTTATTTATATGACTTTCTCTCCTTATAAACTGTGAAGACCTTGAAAGTAGGACATTTCATTTATCTCTATAATCACTACCTACAGTGTTAACATATGGTAGTCATTAAAGGAAATGTCTTGGATTAAAAGAAAAACCTGAAATTGAGAATAAACTGGAATGATTCTTAGTAGTTAGGCAGTGCTCACACATCCAATAAACCTAAATAGGTGGTTAAGTGACAGTAAACGTTGTTGGAGAAAAGCATTAAATATATAGAAATTGAGACTTGCCATCCACTGAAAGCCAGCCATCTGTCTCTGTGAAGCTCTGCTTTTTTCTCTTTGATGTGAAAGATGCCAAGAATTTTTTTGTGTTCACGAAGTTGAGTCTGTGAATTTTTGCTTGGAGCATTATATTTATAAAGAGCAATACATATGAAGAAATATTCTTGAAATTGTTTATCCTAAAATTCAGCTTGCACGTATATATAGGCTAATAAATTCCACAGTCTGATATCTAGAATCAGGACTGCACAGAAGCTATGAACACTTTCAATGCGCACTGAAAGTCTAAGAAGTAAATCTTTGTCAAGGATCAGAGAGTGACTTTCACCTCAGTGATCAGGAAGCAAAGATGTCAATTCTATTTCCTCCACATTTTATTAACTAATAGAGTCACAATAATCAAGTTTGCTTGGTCACCCTGACTTTGGGGGAAAAAACTTCTTTACTATGTTTTCAAATGATTTCCTAAGTGTAGCATTAAATTCCAGTCACATCTAGAACTATTCTAAACATTCCCAGAAATAATGTTTAAACTTTGTAGACCAAAGGAGACCTAAATCTATAAAGAAAACAACCATAAATATTAAGTGAAACACAATTACATAGGTCTCTTTTATCTTTCTATAAATTTACTTATATATAATAAATATGTTACACAGAAATTTTCAGTTTATACCTAAAATTTTGGTTGCAAAATGTAGTCAATCAGTCTATACAATGGTCTGATTAGATGTCATTGTTGATTTAGGCAGAAGAAAATGTTAAATAAGGCACAGACCTCCATGCTTACTTGTAAATAAAAGTTAGACAAAGTAGAGTCTACCTCAATTTTCTCATTCTTCTCCTCATAAACTATTATGTCGTGGTCAATACTACTCTACATTTGTAATTTAATTAAGGAACACATAAAAACTCTCTTTGTAGTTCCAAAATATTAAAAATATCTTATTGAAAGAGATTACTATAGTTAAAAAATCTTTTTTTCTTCATGTGGCCTGTGAGTTGCATCTTGGGCATTTCAAGGTTCTAGGCTAATATCCAATAATCAGTGAGTGAATACCATGTGTCTTCTTTTGTGATTGGCTTACCTCACTCAGGATGATAATTTCTAGTTCCATCCATTTACCAAGGAACCTCTCGAATTCATTGTTTTTAATAGCTGAGTAATACTCCATTGTGTAAATATACCACATTTTTTGAATCCATTCCTCAGTTGAAGGACATCTGGGTTCTTTCCAGCTCCTGGCTATTATAAATAAGGCTGCTATGAACATAGTTGAGCATATGTCCTTGTTAAAAAATCTTTTTAAAGATAATCTGTAAGAATCACTAAATCCAGATCAATAAATACATAAATGAATAAATAAATAGATAAATAAATAAACAAAAGGATATTCATGGTTGCCACTCACTTAGTTAAACTTTCTAAGACCTTAGTTTCCGTGAATTGGCAGTTACCTTCTCTTGTGTGATTTTTCTTAAGGTAACTTGAGCAAATATCTGTTCACACCACATAGGACACTAACAACAGTCCAAATAAATGGCTACTGAAATCTTTCCTGGCAAACCTGTTGAGCTTATTTGTGCTACCAAGATTATAGACCGAATTAGCTACTAGAGTATACATGACTAAAAAGTGACTGCATTTTCTAAAAGTGCAACTTGTTAATGACTCACTAGTGCTCTCTATGAGACCTGAAGGTAGATTGGCAGAACAGTTAAGAGTCTCCTATTGTTAGGTCAGGGAGCAAGACAGTCTTTTCTCCTCAGTAATTGTTTGCTGCTGTCAAAAGCATGGGGAAGGCCTTATGAATCTTGTAATGTGAAGGCTAGTCTGATTCCATGACATACTTCAACTTGGCAGTTAAGGAAACTAGGCCTAAAATTTGGGCAATTCCAGGCAAGTCCAAGTCTTAGAAGCTGCCCTGCTACCTGGCCTGAGGCAAAGACAATGAATGAGTCAGCAGCAGTTTCCAGATTTCCACATCTGCTTCCTGAATAACAGTTTCTAGACCTCTCCAGCAAACAATTTCCAGCTGCCACACCCCAGTAATGGAATGTCCTTCAAGATGGACCCCACAGATTAACATACAAGTCACCTACCCCATAATTCCTTAATGTTCTTTAAATCAGGCCTGCAAGTTTGATGGATGTCTCCCTATTCTGGTATTGGGAGATTCCAGCATTCTGGACTACTGCAGAATAAAACTGTTTTTGCTTTTACTTTCTATTTGAATCTTGGGTATTTTCCTTCACTGAATCATGGGCTCTTACAGTAACTTGTAGAAACTTTCTTAGACTTGTGAGGTTTTTACTTCTTTAGTTTCATGAGGCTCTTTGCTTCCTTAAAGGAGGATTGTTTCAATGCAGGAGGTATTATTTCATAACACCATCATATAATGAAAGTTTTAACTTCTATCTATTTATGTTTTCTGGTCTCTAATTTTGCTACAAACTTTTATTCCCTGAACTTTTCATGAGCAAGTGTCACTTCTACTTTGTCCAACTATAACCAGTGTTTTACTTACACTGTACTAGAAGTACTGGAATTCTTTAAATTCTCAGGAAATAGTATCGTAGAAACATTATACCTTTAAGCTAATCCTTAGCACATTATACTATGTATGAATAGGTAAAGAAAATAAAATATCTTAATCACTTTTGTATTAGTAGAATACCTAACAGTATATTATTTCTTACACTTCAGAAAGTCTCTAGCACAGATGTGCATACCATTTAAACATTAATTTCATTAATAAATAAATTAGTGTACTTAGTATTATTGCTAGATATTCTAATAGATGGCCCACAGGAAGTCCCATTAAAGCTACTAATATAAAAATAATACTGAAATTAGAAAGGTAATTTCCTTGTCCTTTTCATGATAAGTACAGACAATGAAAGTGAAGGGAGAGGAGCAAGAATTAAAGCACACATCACTGGTGATGCTTTTGATGGTTTTTATTTATAGTAGAGTTCTCTTACTTTCCTAGGAATAAGAGGAAAACTACAACAACAACATGAATGAACTCCATGTCTACAATTTGCTGATTTCATTAGAGTGGTTGATGAGATTCATGATAGTCAGTAGGCATTTCCATTTTTCTTGAAGAACCTAGAGAAAGACAGAAAAAAATGCATCATTTCAGTAAGAAATAAACCAGCACATCTGTCAGGCAACATTATTGTCCTAGTATGGACATTAGCTGTGTTTATTTACTTTTAGGACTTTTATACCAAAACTATTGTTCTCCATTGTGAAGGAGGATTTCAGTTTATAATTCTTACTGAGTTTGTATCTCAGTAATAAACAGTATCCCAGTGTATAAACAACACACTCAAAACTTAAACTCCCAGCCAGCTGTGTGTTTAATTGACCCAACACTGGTTTTTCATAGTTTACTCTGCTGATACTTATGTAAATATTTTTGAATACAAAGAAAATAGAAATATAAAAATAAAAATATTCTAATGTATACTAAGATGACTAATTATTAGAAGTATATTGGCATAATTCCTTTAAAACTTCAAAAGTATGTCTGCACAGCTTTTTGAAGATATTATATCTGAATATTATGTCTAAATATTTAATTGTTTTTATATATTTAATTATAATTATATTTAAATATAAAATGTAACTTGAAATTTTTATATACCTTTAGAATAAATAATATTCAATAAAAATCTTAAGCTTTATTAGTCTATAGTTAAAACCAAGGAGATCTTAACTATAAATTGTAAATTGTCCATGCATTTCAATGAACAGATGGAATTATCCCTCATAGCTGCTTTCTGCTTGCAATAACTATAAGGTAGTACACACAGGAATTATTCACTCTTACATTGGTTTATTTACTTTATGACTTAAACTTTACATATAACATTAATTACTGTATAATGATGTAACTCTTCTAGTACCTTCAGTTTTCTGTCTAAGATTTGGTTGGAAAAACTTTTGTTTAGGCAAATAAATTACTTGGAGCTTATCTCCAGAACCAAAGACAGCCATGTAGGCTATACCTTATCATCTTACATTATCATTAAGAAATATTCTTATCATAATCTAGTAAATCATTGTTCTGAGCAATAGAAATCACGAGAGTGTCTCATAAGTTGTAAATTACAAGGTGTGAGTCATTCTAGGCTTAAGTTACATGTGTGTCTTCCCAAGTACCTGAGATCATTGAGATACTGTGTATTTGGATAAATTAATGAAGTCATTTGATAGTGACCATCAATCCTTCCTTCCTTTTTAAATTGTGGTATACTTTGTGATAAGTAAGAGAAATAAAACAAAGATCAGGTGGTAGCAGTACACACCAGATCACCCGAGAACCAAAGAAAGTCTCTTCTAATTAGAGGAAACATTACAGTAGAAATTTTGAAGCTCAAAGGGTTACCTTGGTGATGTTGAAGTTATAAAGAAGAACAATTCTTCATTATGAAAAATTGTTTGTTCCTAATAATAAAACTATAGAAAGGAACTGAACTTAAGGCTTTTTTACTAAAATAAATGAAAAAAATTGAACTTTCTGCATTTTTCATAGAAAGAAAGGTTGAAATGGTATCAGAGTTGAGATGTGTAATACCAATAACCATTTGGATTGAAATGTGTAGAGTTACTCATCGTCTTAGTAGAACATTTAATTATTTAAAAAGTATTTTGTGTGAATACTTATTCAAACTTTTAATATTGTCTTCTAAAATCAATATTCCATGGAAAGGATAAAATATAAAATTCAACTCAAGTCCCTCATATTGTTATTGATCTGAGAAGTAAAGCTTCTTCATCTGTATTTTGTTCTCTCCCCTGACAGATATTTTCTGGATGTATAGTAATTCTTGGCATAATCATTTACCTAATATGCCTTGCAGTCACTCCCCTTCAGGTTGATACACTAGTGAAATAAAATTAAACATGATTCCAAAAATAATGAAACAGTTTGAAATTATGCATACTTCAATTTCCTAATCCTTTAAATCTTAGACCATTACATTTTTATCTCTTTTTAAGAAACTACTTATGCATTCCTTGGAGAAAGCATCCTGATTTGCACTTCAGTTATTTATGATTTATATTTGCATACTGTCTTTCTTCTGAAAAGCTTATGGCGTTGCATAAAAACACTTTCAACTTTCATTAAACATCTGTCACAATGCAGTGGGAAAAAAACAGCAGGGGAGATTTATGACAAAAACTGAACAAATATGATAGAAAAAGAAAATAATAAACAGTGTAACAAGAGAGATTTATTATACTATTATTCATGTCCTCTGACCCAGCAGTGAAAATATATTAAACTTTATTTAAATTGTATTCATTGTATGTGATTCATTTTCTAGATGAATTCAAGTAGGTGATTCTAAACATGAGGTGTAATTCTTTCCTTTCCTTAGTAAATTCACTGAAAGTGTTGTTGAAAATGCTTAACTATTTTCATTCTAATTTTCCATTAGTCTTTTGGATATAAAGAACAAAACATTAGTGACACTAGGGAAATGATGATTGAATCTATAGAAATAATCTACCCACCATAGAGAGAGTATTTGGGTAACAAAATGAAGTACCCATAGACATCAAATGCTAAAATAAAATGAAATTTAACTGTTGAAAGCAAGAAGATTTATTTGGTTATAGTATATATTTGAAAGATATCATAAGGATGACAAAGGACATGACAACAATTCTGATAGCAATCAAACTCCAGAATAGTTCTTAACCAGATGCTACATGAGTTGAGAAAGTTTTTTTCAGAGGAACATTCTGGGAACACAGAGAGATTATTCCCAAATTTTGTTGAACTAAGAGACAGCTTTAAGAGAGATATAAATAAATAAAATAAAAATTGTCATTCTAAATTGAAGAAATCCTCAGATTTGTCTACAATCTGCTGATATCTTCATTCTAGCATTAAATCCAGCACTTGGAAGAAATGATTTACAATAAGAATATATTGAAAAGCACAGGGTACACAATTAAATGAAGGAGAATAGATATTTGTAACAAGATGTAAAAGAATGAGAGTAATAGACCCTAAACACCTGAGAAGCTCATAATCAGATAGCATATGAAATTGAAAGGTACTTTTTTTTTTAAATAGCATAATTTAAGAGGGAAAAACTAAGCATGGAAAAATCCCATGGGATTTAGCCCTACACAGACCATTACAGGCAGCTGTGGAATGCTGGGATTGATGAGGGATAACCTTCTTAAGGAAGATCACAGAAATTGGCTTTCCAGTAGCAAGTGGTATTCCCTGAAAAAATAAACACAAATAACATTGTACAGAATGAGTAGGCTATAGTTAGAAATCTATATGAATATACATATGCACATATGTATGGAATAACAATTAATAATAAAAAGAAGCCATGAATTTGAGGGAGAATGGAAAGGAGGATGAACAGATGGGCAAGATAGAACTGTTGGGATTGCATTATAATCTCAATTGTTTTAAACAACTCTCAGAAAGCAGATTTATAGTACATTAAATGGAAAAAGAGATCATTAGATCATTCAGGAAATAAAAAAACTTAATTTTCATTTGAAATATTAAGCTACAAAAGAGCAAGAGACTTCACAAATATAACAGATATTGCTACAATCAGAATAGGTGGATATATTTCCACCATAGATGGAAAGGAGGAAATGATATATAAAAGGAGGCAGGGAAAGCAGGGAGATAGCAAAGGTCTAGCATATGGGCTACAGAAGATCCATAAAAGAAAATTACAGAAATAGGACACATACAAAGATTTACAATTAACTTGTACACTCTGCAGTTAACCATGTTTAGAGCCTATATATTGAAATGGTGCCATATGCAAAGGGGAAGATAGTCTCCAAAGAGTCAATATTAAGATTATTTCTCATAATTAGTTATAAATTTTGAAATAAATTTTTACAAAGAAAAAGTTGCCATGCTCCTTGACAAGGAAATAAAACTGGGATCTGTCTAGAAACTACAGCAAGAAGATAATTGAACAACATACTGGCCACATAATATTAACTTAGTGATGCCTTATGTCCAACCACAGTGGCTTTGTAAGAAGTGTTACACAGGTGTAATATCTGTGAGTTTCTGTTATTATGTGCCTTTGCCGGTAAGTAGAAAATAAACTTCAAACAGTAAAATAAATAGGCAAACACTGGCATCAGGTTTGTATTAGATCTTATGTAAATTTGCTTACAAATTCCAGACTAATTATTGGCTGGAAGGAAGCCACTGTATTATATTACAGGGCTGCATTTTTGATAGCATAGATATTCAGTTACAAACTGGCACAGACTGAGAGAGAGCACTTGAAAAATAAAATATATTTAATGATTTTTTTCAGTATTTATTGAAAGAAAAATTATATTAATTTAAATAGCTACAAAATATTCATAATATACAAAGTAGAAACAACATAATTATTATAATTTAGAGGGCTATACATTACTAGAGGAAGAATACATGAACTCATACACATATTCAGTTCTCTTTCCAGTTTAGAAATAGTTATTATACACATAAAAATATTATACAAATAAACAAATTGAAATGATAGCACTTTACCAATTTGTAAACTTATACAAGTATCTCTTTCTATATATTGTGAAAGAAGAAGTTTAAATGCCTTCCTCTGATAGAATTGTTGTTGATGGATTTATTTATAAGACCCAAATGCTTGTTGAATCAAACAAAAACATTCAAACAAAAGAACCAAAAAGTACATAGTAATATATCATGTTGCGAGAAGGTGGTACACTAAGGTACTGGAAAAGGCTAAGAGAATAGAAAGAAGTAGCTTACAGCAGTTGATTTCAAAGAACAGAAGTGCAAAGGCCGATGCCATGTTTGACTGGAAATGAAGAAATAATAAAAACAACAAATAACGGTTTTTTTGCAGTGGTAATGCTTGCAATTTCAAAGGACAACAGAATACATATACCTGCAGATGTACTCAGTAAAACTAAAGTATTCATAAAGTACAAATCTATAAAATTTTGAAGGAGAAAGAAATATAGCACTACTGGGAAGCATTCATACCTCCTTTGAATTGCGACAGATCATGTCTAGATAGAATTAGGTAGAAAGAAAAGCTAAGAAACACTTGGTAGGAATTATAAAGTGCTTGCCTTTGCCCTTCAAACACGAAGCCAGAGTTCAGACCCTAAATGACTATGGAAAACCTTATGTGAGCTGGGTGTG
Organism: Grammomys surdaster; assembly: GCF_004785775.1. Classification (NCBI taxonomy): domain Eukaryota; kingdom Metazoa; phylum Chordata; class Mammalia; order Rodentia; family Muridae; genus Grammomys; species Grammomys surdaster. Next base: position 3,108,635 of record NW_021604767.1, read on the forward strand.
ATAGCATACACCATTTAATTCCAGTACAGGGAGGCAGAGGAAACTGCAAGTTCAAGGCCAGCCTGCTTTACAAAACCAGTTCCTGGGCAGCCAGAACTGAGTAAGAAAGAGATCACGTCTGAAAACAAAACAAACAAAACAAACAACAACAACAACAGAACAACAAACAATAAGCAAAAAACAACAGAGAACAAAACAAAACAAAACAAACAGAAAATGTAACCTTAATGCTGAGTGGCATGAAAGGAAAGCAGGGATTCTTGTGGGTCACTAGTCAGGTATTCTACTTACGACCTTGGCCTCCAGGTACTCCAAGAGAAATAGTTCTCTAATACTAGGTGCCAGGTGATTTAGGAAAATTCTTCACCTCAATCTCTGGCCTCCACAAATGCTCACATGCATGAATATGCCCAGACACACATTTGTATGTGTACATAAAAAAATAAACAAGTAAAATAAAATGAAATTGCAAAATGGTTGGCCACTTTCAACTCTGAAATTGAATATTCATGTTCCTATTAAGGCTATTCTGACAAGAAAAAATCAATTTTGCTACAAAAACATACAAGTTTTGTAGAATTTACTAATGCAGATAGTTCTCTGAAAACAGTGAGGTACCATTTGGGTCTCTGTGTAAAAACATTGAAACAGATGGCTATAAGCTATTATAAACAGGCAGCTTTTGTGGAAATTTACCATCCAGAGTAGTCATAGACCTTGTAAATAGGTAGCCTTGGCAGACAATACCAACTCAGATCAGGACAAGTGAGTCATAGGCAGAGTCATAGTGACCTGTCCCCTGAACCTTCACCCAACTGATACCCGGTTCTGAAAGATATCTGTATTCCCCCTGAACACCCAAACTCCAGTGTCTTCCCCTTCCCCACATCCTGCCTTTCTGTGTTTATGACCACTGTGTGAATGAATTACGCTTTGAGAAAAAGTAAATAAATTATTAAAAAAAAAAGAACAAGTCATGCACAAAAGTCATTATTCAACCAGGAAAGTTGTAGGCAGACTGTCAAAAAATAATTCATATAATAAAAACAAACAAAAATAGTATAGGACAAGGGATGGACTGAAAGCACCCATCAGAGGAAACTTAACACTTAACCCATGGTAGTCCCAGAGAACTTTCTTCAGTACCCATTGCAGATACCAATATCTATGGCTATTTAAATTCCTTACATAAAATGATTATGGTTATTTTCCTATTATCACCATATATCTTCTCAAATATTTAGACATCATGTGGGGCCATGGAAGAAGGCTTGGTTTTCTGGTAGAGCACTGACTTAGAGATAGTGGACACCCAACAGGAGTCCATGCCTGCATGAGATGGCACATGTCTTGCCATGCTCCCAGATTCCAGACTCCTGACATGCGTCTAAGACATCCATTTGATCTGCACCATTCAGTCACTTAGGGCAACGCCCCTACCTGCCCCTCCACAGGTAGAGGGCATGACTACAGGTCTCAGGGCCTCGAGAGATTTTCATATTAAAGAGATACCTAAAGGCCAGAGGGCGTAGCCAATTAAGTATTATTTCTCAGACCCTCCTCCTTACAAACGGTATTTAACCAAAGGCCTGCTCTGGGGGTGTAGGGGTGCATCCAGATTTAACTACCATCTGCTATGAAAATAAACTCTTTTGGAACCCTGGACTTCCTCGTGTCTTTTGGGGCCTGCTGCAGGGAACCATGGAGAAGGTCTAAACTACCGAGCCATGTCTAATCTCCCCTGGAGGACTTTTCTGTGTTACAGTCACAGGGACTGCCAACTCAACCAAGCTAGCTGAGCCTGCTGGTAACTGAGTGTCTTCCTTTCCCGCCAAGCAGCATAGTGGTGGTGGTGGTGGGGAGCTTCTCTCTCCCTCATTCCTCTCAGCTGCCCCGTCTGTGTTCATCTGTGGCCCCCTAGAGGTGTCTGGGGACCTGAGAATAGAGACTACCGGCCTCCAGGTCCCCATCCAAGAGTCCTGCGCCCCATGGAGCTTCAGACTGAGTGAGAACTCCCAACGTTGGGCAGGGCCCCCACAGCACCTGCCCAGTGCTGAGCTGTGTGAACCCAGTCAAAAATCGCAAGCTTTTGCTTCTACGCCCACACATGAGATAATCATCCCTGCAACATTGTATGCATCACTGATAATAACCAAAATAAAAGGAATGCTATGTAAATATTTGCTTTGGACTCCTTTCCATTGAAAAAGACAATGTATTGTTTGACAACTGTTCTCTCTGCTGATGTGTAAATAAGTCTTGGTCTTCTCAAATTACAAATTCATATTTAAAGAATTTAAATAAGTCATTTTAAATTTTTTAGAGTGAAAGACAATGTAAAAGTAGAAACAATAATATCAAAACTGACTATGTCAGTGATTAGTAGAAATTGTGAAAAATTCTAATATTAATATAGAAACAACATATAAATAAGAATTCCTGTTTTTCTCTTGTGGAAAAATGCATGCCACTCTCTGATACACATATATTGACCAGGACCAAAAATTAGAAAAACTGCTCTCCAGGAGGAGCACATTTGGAAGATGGATGTTATTTTGTTCAAGACTCATATACTTCCCAAGGGAAAGAGTGGCTTCAAACCTCCTTACACTCATAGCAGATCAAAATATCACAATACTACAAGCATTTCTCATGATCTTTTGTAATATGTTTTGACAAGATAATAATTTGTTTAATCAATCAAGAGTTAATCATAAGAGAAAACAACCTTGATAATATATCATACTGTACCCTTTAGTTCCAGATGAGTTGTTGACAATTTCAATAATGCCAAAATATATAAGCTAGATTATTTTCATGATTTTTGAGTGGAAAAGGTTTTAAAATCCATTTTCATTTATTCATTCAAGATTTCTTATTTGTTCGTGTAACATATATTTTTATTACAACCCTCTACTTCTCTAACTTCCTTGAGTTCCACTACCCGAACACAACTACTTCCTAATTTCATGTTCTATATTTATAATCCACTGAGTACCATTGGTGTTGGTCATATGTGAATGGATGTAGCATTTTCCACTGGTGTATGAGGAACTTACAAGAATCCATATCGTCAGAGAAATCTAATTCTTGCACCTCAACCAACTTTCAACTGCCAGTAGCTCCTGAGCTAGTAGTGGACTTTCATGAGCAGGGAGGGGCCTTAAAATAGATATTCTATTTAGATTTAAGTACTGCATTCCACAGTTGTTTACTCTTTATAATTTTATTTGTGATTCTGTACTAGACTGCATGATAATCAGTGTTATGAGTTATTGTTCCTTTACCTTTATCTCTAGTTTAGTACTGGGTTTTATTTTTGGATGTGGTTGTTGATACTTATTTTTTTATATTAATTGATAGGATGATATTTTTATCTTGATCTATATTTCAAAATCATTCACAGCATTTCCTTATTTAAATGCTAAGCAAAACACAATGTCTGTCCTAGTTAGTTATGATTTCAACTAACATAGTCTAGAGACATTTGAGAGAAAAAATATTGATAGGGAGTATGTCTATATCAGATTAATATATTGTTTGTAGGGGACTATCTTAATTATTAAATGATGTCACAGAGCCTAGTCCACTGTGAATTGCACAGTCCATAGGCAAATTTTCCTACACTACATAAAGAAACTATCCTTCTAATAGTCATATTCATGAATCAGTATTCCTCCATGGTTCTACTTCAGTTTTTTTTTAAGTCCTTATCCTACCTTTTTTCAATGATGGACTGAGACCTGGAAGAGGAAGTCAAATAAATCTTTTCCTCCCCTGTGTCTCTTCTTGGTGAGAGTATTTTATCATTATAACGAAAGAGACTTGAATACTGACCCAAAATAACCCTAAATTGGATACTCTGGGATAACCATTCATGTGTAACAGGATGTGGATATAAAATATTGGACTCAAGAACTTGAGAAATAAATGACTGGTGAAATTTGTCATGTAAATGTAGTTTCTGACAGTTCCTTGCCTAGTGTTCTTATCCATTCTCATGGACTGAAAGTTTCCTCAAATATATTAAGTTAAAATACATATAACCTGTCCTTCAGAGTGTGACTGTTTTTGAAGACAGATTCTCTAAAGAGGTATGAATGGTCCATAGATGCAATGACATGTTTTATAACATAGCAGCTTTATGAAAGTTTGAATGTCATGCAGATTTAGCATGAATGATAATCAAAACTTTTAACTCTCATTTAGCTTTCAAGAAATAGCACATTTAGCTTAGTAAACTGGTGATTGTAAGTTCTGCAAGAACCATAACTTCAATCTTCAGTAACAATGAATTTTTGGCTAAGTTTCAATGATCAGGCATAGGTTTCTTATTGTTAAGCCGACTAAGGACAACAACAATTGACATGCTATAAAGGACTAAAAAAGACTAACAAGAATCCTCCACCCTCCATAAAGAACTACAGACACCCACGGAAATCTGAGAGTGAGAGAAATAATCTTCCAGTGGAAAGAACACACTAGTTATCCAATAACAAATGGTCAGCTCTGAAAATACACATCGAAGAAACATTAAGTTGCGGTTATATATTAGAAATATATATGTATATACACACACATATGTGACTGTGAGAACAATGAATAAAGGGGACATGAATCTGAAAGAAAGGAAGGAGATGAATATAGGAATATTTGGCAGGAGAAAAAGGAAAAGATAAAATTATATAATTACAGTCAATTAAAAAAATCAATCCATTAAAAAAGTTATAACACAGAAAATTTGGCTTTGATTGTTTAATGACAAATTTACCTGGAGAAACTAGTGATAAAAGTTAGTTTAAAGAACTTCAGTAAAGAACAGAAGGTAGGGGAAGACTTTTGTTGTGCACAGTATTACCAAGAGATTCAAGTCAAATAATCAAATGTATAAAATTACAAGTGATGGAGCAATGGTTTACAGCTCAGTGCCACTCCTCTCCTGTAGAAGGCTGGGATCCATGCATGCATATGCTGTCAAGTACAATCTGGGAGAACAAGGATCTGTTATGGTTTGGACCTCAAATGTTTCTATTTTGCTCAGGTTCTATAGGTAAAGCCCCCATTGGGCAGAGATTAGAGATTCCATTTTTAGGTAGTAGAATGTATCGTAAGTGCTCTGATGTATTATATGAATTATCAAGTGTTAGAACTATAGATTAATGGTATATCTGTGTTAGAAACTTTAGGGAGCATGGCTTATTCAAAGGAAATAAGTCCATTGGGGATTTGTCCTGGAAGAGCTTATTTTATCATGGATTTATTCTTATTTCTACTTCTTTTTACTTCCTCTTTGAAAAAAAAACACCCCTCTCCCTTCACAAATTTCATCCATAATGTATTTGTTGCAAAGATATCAGAATACTCTTGAAAAGCAATCTTTGAAACTTCTGAAATGCTGAAGCCAAAAGAGACCCTTGGTCTTTTAAATTAATCTCAGGTACACTGTCCCAGCAGTGGGAATTTAACTCAATAAATAGCTATCAGTAAGGAGTCTAGCTTTATCCAATTTTTCTAATTATGGTATGTAGAAAGCTTTATGACTCTGGAAGGAATAGCAGAATAGGTATTTATAACAAATCACTTTCTTATGACTCACATACATCTGTGCATTAAATGATGCTACTCACTACCCACAAATTTATCTACATTTTATAGAATAAAAGACCTAACATTGATTTCTATTTCTGCACATGAACATGGATAAAACTATGATACATCAGCAGTATAATTTTTTCCTTGCAACACCACAATCCTAAAGAAAATTACTGTTAGTTATTCTCATGCCTGTGGCCAACAACAACAAAAAAGAAATGCTAGTAAAACAAAACTACATATAGCATTTTCAGTTATTTGAAAATACTTTTCTTAAGGCCGTGCTGGCATATTAATGTTTGTTTTATTTAAAATAGAATATTATGTCTTAAAAATAAATCCTAAGCCTGTATCTTTGCATCAAATTATCTTGTGTATACAGGCAATTTAATTTTGATTACTTTTACTATTTCGTCTTCTGTTGCTGACCAAAGCAGAAATATAATTCTGATGTTTACAAGAATACATGAATTGGGATATAGGATTGGCACTTATTCAAATATTATTTAGTGGAGAATGATTACTTACTAAATCCAAAAGGCAAATGCATTTTGAGTTGTCATCAACATACATCATTTATGCCTACTTATTAAATTGCTTCTCAGATTTATTTTTCTGCATTTGTCTTTCCTTTTGTTGACTTTTCCTACTTGGGGCCAGGTTCTGTTATGAGATAGAGGCTGATTGTGACATTTTAATTAAACAAAAATGATATATGTAGCAGGAATTATATGTGCTTCATTTTAATTGACAGACACTTCTTTAAAAATGAGGGTAGTATAATACACAGGAAGTACCCAAGTAATTAAATCTAAAATAAGAAGCAAGTTCCTTTTTGTTCTTTAACACATTTTCCTATAATTTTATTACAGGTAAAACACATGAAAAATTTATCTTCTTAATCATTTTATATGTAAAATTCCATGCTACTGAGCACATTCCAAAGTTTGTGCAAATGTCACCATTATCTAGCTTCCTGAATAGTTTTTTAAAATTTCATACATGAGTGATAGGTTAATATCTTTTACTGCCTTCCTCTTGTCTCTAACTCCTACTGTATGACTCATACTGTTTTGCCAACTCTCGAGTCCATGACCTCCTTTTCTTATTGTTTAATATACCCAAATATAGACACAGACAGACAGACACACACACACAGACACAGACACAGACACACACACACACACACACACACACACACACACACACACAAGCTAATGAGCACATTTAGTGGTTCAGTGTTTAGGACCAACCACTTGGATGTGTGATAACCTGTGTGCCTGGCAAGCTTCTCTCCTTACCACAGTAGCCATTGACTGGCTAGTTCCCTCCAATTAAAGGTAGGGCCTTGGGTGGTTTTTTTTTTTTTTTTTTTTCTCTATTTATGTTGGCATGCCAGCTATTGTTACACAGATCATGCTTAGTCAACTATTTTTAAGATTATATGTGTGATTTCTGTCATTTATTGAAGATATTATCTCAGAGCAGAATTCCTTTCCTGATCCTCTGGTTCTTAGAATCATTTTCTCTCCTCCTCCCTGAAGTTGCTCATATTGTAGGTATATGGTTGTGTGGCAGATGTGTTAGTAATGGTTCGGCACTCCATGGTCTTCATCATCATCAGTTCACTGCTCTTTGTCCAGTTGTGGTTTTCTCTAACAGTGTACATCTTGCGGGGAAAAAAGTTCCTTTGATGAGAGTTGAGAGCTATAATTATCCGCGAGTATAAGGACAGATATTTGGAATATAGGTTGAAATTATGCTTGCTTCAGAAAGTAGTAGTATTAAGTTCTCCTTCTGGGTTCATCATCATATAATCCAAGGATGGTTGGCTAGGTTTACAGTACCAGACATGAACTTCCCACTATTGAAGTACATAGATGTTATGAGTTTGCTATTGAACTATATAGATGTTAAGAATTTCTGTGATACACGTGCTATTATTTCACTCTTGGGCATATCCTGCCATTCTGGTCATTCATATGGCTCATAAGCGTTTCAAGTTAGGTGGACATTCCAGAATTTTTTGCTTTTTTTTTTTCTTCATTGGCAGCCGGTATGGCTTCTTCAGTTACTTGTTTTTAACTATATGGTTCTTTATGTAAGTTTGAGAACTGGCAAACTTTTTCATATCCACTTTGGCATGTCCATTGTTATCTTCCCTCTTTAACTATGATTGGGCGGTTAAGTTGGTGAGACTTCATGAGTGTACCTTATGGAATTTCTAGGATTCCATAGACACAAGCTCACAGACAATTCCCTGATCTTGCTTTTATGGTCTTTTTGCACCCTCTTCTACAACCGTCCCTGAGCCTCAAATGCAGTACAGAAAATAGGCAAAATAATCTTCTCCAGGGAAGAGCATACTAAGTGGTTATCCACTATCAAATAATCAGCAATTTGAGTATAGATACAAGTAACATTATACAAACAGAGCAGGTTATATTTATGAATATTTAGGCATATGCATATGTCCATGCAATAAAAAAAAAGAGAGAGAGACATGAAATTGAAAGTGAGCAAGGAATGGCATTTGGGAGAATTTGGAATGAGAAATTATAGTCTCAAAAAAGAAAGATAAAGCAGTCTCCTCCCCAAATAGAGTGGTTTCAACATTTGTCAAAATTATTTTACTGTGTATGCAACGTATGTAGATTTTTTTCCTTCTTTCTTCTTTGTGTATGTCTATGTTTTGCATTAACAGTACAATGTTTGATGATTTCTAGCTTTTTATAAGTTACAAATAAGTTAATTCCTCTGCTTTTTGTTTCTCATGTAAAGACATTGTTGGTGATTTTGCAACCTGTTTGATTTTGTATGAACTTATAGTTAGGTTTTGCTATTAATCCTAAACTACTCTTTGAAATTCTGGCAAGGCTATGTCGATAGTGTTGGCTACCAGTTTTTGATAATGTAGATACCCTTGTATTTGAAACAAAATTGTTTTCATGAGTTACATTTGAGATTAGTCATCAATTTGTGAAGAGGTAACTAAGTTTTGTTTTGACCTGTATCCTTCTACAACTATGATTTTATTAATAAATTTAAAATACATTTTTCAGTAAAACCTTTTCTTTGCAAATATCATATCACTGTAAAGACATAAATTTAATTTTCTTTTCCAATTTGATAGTATTTTTTTTCAGTTGGGCAGTGGTAGCATATTCAGATCAGAAGCAGAGGCAGATCTCTGAGTTGTACAGAAGACTGGTCTACAGAGTGAGTTCAGAGACAGCCAGGGCTACACAGGGAAATCCTGTCTGGAAAAACAAAATGACAAAATGAAACAAACAAACAAACAAACAAACAGACAAACAATGTATTTATTTTCCTTGCCTGTGTTTTTCTGATTATAATACTTTGAAGTGGTGAATACAACCATTTTTAATTTTGCCTGTATTCTTTTACAGGAAAACCTTTAGTTTTATTTGTATACACACACACACACACACACACACACACACACACACACGGTTTTTATTACAAGCTCTGATTCAGTTGACATGCTTTTCTCATTTCCTTATTCTGCTATTCATTTTATCATGTAACGGTGCTGAGTGTTGTCATACTTTTTTTCATTACCAAGGATAATTAATGTTTGGTGTTTTCCCTTTAGTTTTGTTAATATTATGTTACAGTATTTGCTTTTTTATGTTGACAAACTCTTACATTCTAGGAACAAATCCTATTTGGCCATGAGAGATTAGCTCTTAATATTCTAGTGAAATAAATCTGTCAGTAGTTTGTGGAAGATTTTTTTATATTGAATTTCATCAAAATTTTATTTTAAGTAGTGTTTTGGTTTTGCTACAGTGGCAATGTTAGACTGAATGCATACTTAATCTTCTGTTATTTCAATTTATTAATTGAAATTGTATTTCTTTTGTAACTATTCTTTGCCTATTATGTGCCTATGTTGGTGAATTGTGATTAGCATTCTAGATTCAAAACACTAAGTTGATTTTTACTCAACATAATTTTACTATCATATAAAATCATTACTTTTAACCCTCAGTCAATTTGGTTGTTGAAGTCTTCAAATTCCTTTATGCCTGTATGTCCAAAATAATAATAACTATTCATACTCTATATTTATTGAACATATATAGAAATTGAAATGTGATTATAAAAAAAGAGTCATTGATAACTATTAACTTTATGGCTAGCAATTTCTTTTTTAAAACAGAAGACAGCCATTGTAGAAAAACACAACTAAAAAACACTGCTGGTGAAAAATTTGTAGAAAAAAACAATGTTGTGCATCCAATCCCAATACATACATGTGTAGGATTTTTACTTAAGGCTCAGGAAACATCATTCTACTTGGAAGGGAGACTGTATGAACCAGAGGATTAGAAGTAAAGCTGCTGTGGGGCTGAATTGCTGAGAAATGTCAGAAGTTATACCCATGAAGATTCAAGTATCTGGCTTCCTAAAGAAGAACTGACCTAGGACTATGTCTACAGACAATGCTGAAGGACAGTTTGGATGCTAACACGGCTGAAGGGAATCTCAAGGGACTTAATCCCAGAAAAAAAGGACTACAGTTGATTGAGGACTTCTAAAAGACTAAGAGCTAATATTCCTCTGGGATAAGACTTCTAATTTGTTATCCAGTACCAACTGCTCAACTCTAAAATCAAATACATACAAGCAAGAAGAAATGGATTCAGTGAGGTGTATCTGTGGTGTGTGTGTGTGTGAGTAAAAAAGAAAAATTGGTCACCAAAGGATTCTTAAGAGGAACAGGAAATTGGAAAGTGATGTGACTACATTTTAATTAAAAACTGTGAGTGAATTCTTTAATGATGAAAAATAAACAAACAAACAAAACAAAAATACTTATGGATCCTTGATCCAATGCCAGTAGCTTCTGAACAACAAGGCATCTATGTTTATTGAGGTTTGCATTCATACATCTTTACATTTCTGCCCAATATCATTTTATTTCACATTTAAAGGACCCCTTGAATGTGTACAAAGCAACACTGATGACAATACTTTCTCCAGCTCTTTTCCCTACTAGAAAGTTTTGTTTGTTCTCTGACTTTTTGAAAGGCTATCACAGATCCCATTCCCCAATACCCTCTAGTCCCCCAGTCCCTAATCCACTGTTTTTGAGTCTTATCTCCAGAATTTCTTCTTAGACATCAGCTGGAATTTTCATGGTGGATAATTAAAATTTAATAATTCATGTTTCTCCAGATGCTTTCAAGATTTTCTGTTACAATTCAAAATCGGATGAAAAATCTAACATCTGGAGTTTCTTTTGGTTCATCTTCCTTTGACTGTTTTTTTTTTAATTTTTTTATTGGACGTTTTATTTACATTTCATATGTTGTCCCCTTACCCCATCCCCCACCCACCCGAGAACCCCCTATCGCCTTACCCCTCCTCCATCTTCTCTGTGGATGTAACCCCTACCTACTTCCCCACTCCCACTTCCCCACCCTCAAAATTCCCATCCCCTGGTGCGTCCAGCCTTCATGAGGTCAAGGATCTCTTCTTCCACCTATGCCCAGCAGGGCCCTCCACTCTTACTTATTCACCTGAAGCCCTGGATCCCTCCCTAAGTGCTCCCAGGCTGGTGGTTAGGACCCTGGGAGCTGTGGTTGGTTGGTATTGTTGCTCTCCTCATGAGGCCACAAACCCTTTCAGCTCCTTCAGTCTTCACTCTAACTCTTCCATTGAGAACCCCATGATCAGTTCAATGGCTAGTTGTGAGCATTTGCTTCTGAATGTCAGACTCTTGAAGGCTTCTGAGGAGACATCCATATCAGGCTCTTATCAGTATGCACTTCCTGACTTCCACATCAGCATCTACCTTTGGTGACTGCACATGGGATGGATACTCAGGTGGAAAGGTCTTCAGATGGCCCCTCCTTCAGTTTCTGTCCCTCACTTTGTTTCCATATTTGCTCCCTTGAGTATTTTGTTGCTCCTTCTAAGAAGGACGGAATCACACCCACTTGGTCTTCCTTCTTTATGAGCTTCATGTGGCCTTTGACTGTATTAAGCATCTCAAATGTTTACATGAGTGTTTTTCAGTGAATGAAGTTTTCATTCATCATATCGTCTCTTATTCTGTATACTGTTTCTCTGTTTTGGAGAATCCTTTTGGAGAATTCCATGACATAAATTTTGGTCTTTTTGATGCTATTTCAGTGAGTTTCTTGGACCCTTTGTTTGTTTTTGTTTTTTTTTTAAACAGCAAAATTGTTTTTCTATTTCCAATTGTGATATTTTCATTTGATCTTTTTCTACATTTGTTGTTTATTTCTTTCCTTTTTGCATATTTAAATCTTTTAAGATCTCTCTAATGAATTTTGGTTGTAGTTTTTGATGCCAAATTCATATTCAAATTCATAGATACCAAATTCACTTTTACTTTCAGACCATAGTTTCAGACCATAATGGTCTGTATTAACATTGCATTTTCTACAGGTTTTATTTTATTTATGGCCTTCGTATTATCTATGTGTTTTAGGTACTTTCTCACCTTGTGCATTTCCCTGTTGATGTGTAGTCACTTGCTGATTTTCTATGTATATATAATACAGGTGGTTTTTTTTTCTGGTGTTGTTATTTATTTTCTTTTATGTTCTAAATGATTTTAAGTTACAAAACTCATTATTTAATCTATGTAGGGCTTGAATTTAGAGTAGTCTTCTTACCTTGGCCACCTAATGCTAGGATTACAGGCTTGAGAGTTCACATCTGCCTGGAAAGAATATTTATGTCATTGAGGAGGACAAATTTCAGCTGAAAAAATTTTATACACAATTATATTACTCTCTCTCTCTCTCTCTCTCTCTATATATATATATATATATATATATATATATATATATATATATATATTAAATATATATTAGTAATATATTATATATTAATGTATATTATATATAATATATAATGTATTATATATAATAATAATATATATTAATATATATGGATTAAAATGCAATATATATATTTTACTTCTCTTGATCCTATTCAGGCACTACATGTTTCACTCATACTGCATCTTTCTAACTTCATTTCCATTTTAAGGTCCCTATGTCTGATGAAACCTTAGCTAACATGTACTTCTGTGATTTTATTCTTGTTGATCTTTTTGTTACCTCAATCCTTAAACTTAGAAGTACAGTCTAAATAGAGTTCTCCTCCCTGGCCAGCTCTGGCAGTACACTTTTATTAATTCTAGTATTAGTAGGCTCTCCCCTTATACAACTTTGGATTTCCATTTCTGTGCAGTCTAAAGAAGCAATCAGCAGGCAAAGCAAAGACCCTCAGCACTTGCTGAACAGTTTCCTTTTGTCTACACTTTTCACAATAAACTATGTGCAGGTTACTTGAGAAATATATAAATGAAGTCACAGTGGTGGATTGCCTCTGAGTTAAGAATTTTCACTTACTATTTAAGCCATCTCTTATACATGGTATTTAATGGATTGTAATGATACTACAATAATTATATCAGTCTGATTTCAACAATGCTTGTGTGTGTGTGTGTGTGTTTGTTGATAGATATATCTAGACACACTATGCTGCCTTCTCAGAATCTTCCCAGTAAGTATGTTTCTAACCAAACGTTAAAGCAAATGTGAACCTTCCTCAAATACCCCTTTACAGAAATAAGGATAGTAAGTGACGTTCAGCTTGTAAATGAAGTAATTGTAATTTAGCCTTGTAGCTAAATTATGTTAACTTTATTTAAATATTCTACTGTAACTAACATCTAATCATGTTGTGATAACTTTAAATTAAAATATATTTCAATGATAAAATCATAGGTTCCCATTTTGATATTGTAGACAGCTCATAACACTTAACAGTACTAAAATCTCTGAAAGAGGCTAAGATTTCATTTGTATTCTTTATGCTTTTTCATCCACAGTTTGGTCAATATAAATTACTTTGAATTACTAATTTTTTATATATATAAGAGTCCCTTTACAAAAGCAAGTATAGCTGTTAACCCCAAAGCTTGTGGGTTCTAGCAGTACACATAATGATTTTAGGTTTATTTTAAATGGAAGTCATCACATGTACAAACATTTGTACTGGGTGATTGAATCCTTTTTATGACATGTTTGCTTTAAACTGAGAGTTAAAAATTTCCTGGCTTCCATTAGGAATATGGCTAGTGAAAGAGATATAATAGCTTATACAATCAAAACTCATATCATTATCCCTTGTTCACATGGGGAGACTGAGTTTATTCCCAGAGTGGGTTACATCATCTGAAATGGCCAACCAAAATGCCATGTATCAAATGAAGATGGAACCAGGGTCAAAACTTCTGGAAATCACTTTAGTGATCTCTTCTCCCTGTTCAGGCAATGACAGAAGCTCATTCTCTAAATAAACACGAAGGACAGAGATCCATACCTCAAACTGATGGAGAACAAAATATATAGAGAAAGAAACAAAGACAGCACAAAACTGAGATTAGGCTATGAATAACTACAACTTACTATTTGGAATGAGAAGAAAATGCCACTGTGCTAAGTAATTATTATCAATTAATAGAAAATATTTTGGAGACTTCGAACACATTTTAAGGCATGTTGTTATCTGAAACTCAATCAAGTGATATGATAATATTTGCATTGTTTTCAACCAGGATATTTTATTTTCTATGCAAAGTTAGAAGACCAAATTGTTAATGAATAGGTGGAAGCCATCATATCTGTAAAAATAGTGAACTCTGCAAAGTCTCAAAAACTGTACTGCATTGCCATATAATTAACCCAATGCACCAAATTAATAATTTAGCAAATTTACAGTATATGCTAACATTTGGAAATTATTCTCTTTATGTGTAGGCTATTATATTACTTTAGCTGTAATTAGAGATTTCTTTTATTATCCAAATTATTATCATTTTAGCTATAAATTGTATGGCAACTTAACATTTTATTGGAGCAAACAAAATGCATTCTGAGGCTTTACTAAAATGAATTAAAGGTTGATGTGAAAACTGCACTCATATCCATCCTGTACTATGAGTTCTATGAGGACAGCTCATTTACACTGTGGAGTAGTGTCTGTCAATATATCTTATTATAAGTGGTTGGATGATCTGATTTAAGAAGATTCACGGATTATTATAAAACCACATGAGGCAACTAACAGAACAATGTAATGTTTTAAGTTCAGGAAACAAGGACAGGTTGGAATTAATCAACAAAGATCAAAATCATATATGAATGGGAGTTTTAAAAGGATTTCTAAAAACTTGAAAGTGTTCTAAAGCACATCAAACTATTATGTGTAAAGGATAACTATCCTAGAATGTTAAAATATGTCAAATTATTAAATGCCTACTTTTAAGCAGGAATATTTAAGAAAAATATGATAACAGTCATTATTTTATAATTTTCACTTATAATTTTCTTGTATTATCTTGTATTGATCAGAAAAAAAAGAGCATCTTAGTTTCTCTTGTACTGAGCCTACCATCTCTGTTATGTTGTAGAGTGTAGAAGTTTAATGATTTAGTAGAAGGAATCTCAGTTTTTACTGGATATTTTAAAACTCTTTCCACATCTGTTAAGGGAATTGGGGATATTTAGCATTGCAAAAAGAATACTTAACAACTAATAATAATTGTTTGCAAATACTTGGAACATTGAAATATGTGAAAGAGTGTTCAATTTTTGTTCATATCCAGAGTACAGAAATAGTATCAACCCAATGAAATTTTGAGGAAACTACATTCAACTCTGTGTGATATTTTTTTTTATGTACTGAACAGTGTAATAATGTAACACTTCAGAAATTACAGAATGACAATGCTAGAGATAGATCTTTCAGAAATAGAAACAATTTCTCTTCTTCACAAGATAAATTTCACATTTATATCATTTAAAATGTTAGAATAGCAAGTATTCACATCATTTATATTATATTGCAAAGTAAGGTTGAATGAGTTAAGCATAGACTGGTATGATTAAAATAGGAATTTAAATCATAGACCATCCCAAAAATAAGCTCTTAGAGGAATAAATATGATTTTTATAGAATTGTCTATTCTCCAGATTTATAGGCTAATAGAAGCCCTATCTGTAACACTATGGTAAATGCATGCAGTAGCAATTTCTGCAAGGTTTTCTAGAACAAAATGAGAACTATATGAATGGTGACTCTAAAACAAGGAAAGATGTGTGTGTCAATCTTTTACTGGTTACTAGGTATGATCCCTCCATATTGTTTATAATGATTTCAAGATTTAAATATCCTCAGAGTGATATGGTAGAGTCATTTTAGCTAAAATCAGATAATAAATTGAAACCGATTCCTATTAATCTCAAGCTTGCTTTATTAGAAAATTACCAGTCCCCAAAGGATATATGTATTTGTTTGGCATGTATTTGTACATATATGTATGCATATATATACATATACAAACACATATATTGCTGTATATAATCTTTAGATAGCTCATCATGAATTTCAGTTTGCTTTTAGAAGTTGAATGTTTATAGACCTAAATTAAACTATGATTCCAGTTATAAAACCTTTCTTATAATAGTTGTAGGCAGAATCTCGTATGCATCTTAAAGTTCTTGAGGGGATTACTTAATTTTCAACTACTATGTGGAAGAAAATGAAAACTAGATCACACTCAACTTAATTGACACTTGCTCTACCATTGTTTACTCTAATGAGGTCTAGAGAATGTATGCATTTTACAATGTCATTTGTTGTACTCTACTCATGATATTGTACTATTCATCACTACTAATCAAACTTCTAAGTGTATGGGTTCATTGTTAATGCCCAGATGCTGTAGTATTGAACAAATATCTTCCACAGTTACAGAAATAATTGTCAGTCACAGAGTTATCATGGAGAGTCAGGAAAGCAAACCTCATATATTTGTCTACAAGGATAAAAAAGAATATGATTGGTAAGCAATTTTGACTTGGAAGAAAGTGCTCTACTTTTGCTATTCTTCCATCGATTCATCTGCTGTGTATCTTGGAAATCTGAGTGTAACCTTCACAGAAAAATACCGCTGCTACATATTTAATTCACAGTATCAACAGACTTGTCATTTTGAACATATTATCAAGTAGACCTTGTAATAGTAAAATGATCTATGTTTTAAAATCACATAAAACCTCTGTCATTAAATAACAGAAATGTCTCAAGATAGGCTTCCATTGTTGTAGAACAGTGATAATTCTAGTGTAGAAATTTTAGTGTGTTTTCTTACCCAAAGCTTTTCACATAGTTGGATATCTTTCTACTCTATACACAGTCATTCTCACTCTTCACATAAAGACTGCTTCTGAACTTCATATCTAGTGACGCAGCACTGTAAGCCCACTGTAACAGAACAGAAGGCATCAGTGATTTAAGCTGCAGCAGAACACTGGTATATAACTATTGCATCCTGTATCAGGAATGTACACATTCAAAGAATATGAAATAATGAAATAATGTATGTCTAGGCATGCACAAGGACAGAAGTAAATCCTTACATATTGACAATGGAAATAGTAAGTGATGGTTACAGTGATTAGTCTGCCAGATTTCTCTTTAGTCATTTTCTTCAGGTGACTTCTCTGATCTGCTGTGAGCTTCCTGTCACAGTTCATTGATCAGGACAAAGTACTACTACTTTAGGAGCTAGAATGGACTAGAGCCTATACCTCTAGCCATTGCATCTATTCTAGGATTCTTCTCTCAGAATAATAGATTCTTGTTCATGGTTCTGTTAATTCACTACAAGTAGGTTCAAATTTCTAAGTCACTTTTAACTAATAAGGTATAGGTTTCTATTGTAATATAGACTTTAAAACAAATTTCTTAGACTTTGTTGTTGTTTTGGGGGTTGTTGGTGTTGTTTTCAGGTTCGCATGTAATCCTTGCTGTTGACCTCAGGGTTATTATATTCTAAGGGGGAACCTTTCAACTCTGAGCCTCATTTCCCCATCTTCTGAGCACTAGGATAGCAGGCATGCATCAAGTGCCTTGCATGCAGAGGATTGAAACTACACCTTTTTGTTATGCTGATTAAGCACCCCACCATTCTACCTTCCTTATCCTTTAACAAAATTTTGAAAATGAAAATCAAAGAGACAACCATAATATGGTGTGTACTCAAAGCTCAAGTTTTAACCTTAGTCATCAGTATTATTGAGCTAATCTGTATTTCAAATTTTAAGGAAAGAGGAAAATGGGAAAAGGGAGAGAATGAGGGAAGAGGTAAAGAAAAGAAAGCAAGAACCAGTTTTCCTCATCTTTGGCCTCTCTAATATATATTAAACTTTTCACTTTTGAGTCCCCACCTGCTCTACTGAAAGTTTCCCCAACAGCCAATCAAGGCTTCATTTTTACTTTCCCTGTATGCAGAGAGGGCTGGTAACTTCTCCCTAGATAGCCCTTTTTGGAGAGAAATAAATAAAAATTTAAAAAGCTTCCTCAGAAACAATTAAGATTTTGAGCAATGTAATGTAAGCGAAATAATGCAAAAGTCCTCCCTACCCTTGTGTGTGTGTGTGTGTGTGTGTGTGTGTGTGTGTGTTGATTTTATTTTTAAAGGAGATTCATTTCATAAAATATAGGAAATGAGAACCTAACATTTTTGAACTAATTTGAACTAATTTGGCAAAACTTTTGATACAGATATAATCTCCCAAATCTAATAGCAACCGGTTTCTCAATTCTTTTTAAATTAAAGGCTTAGTTTTAGAATGGTTAAAGAGGAATATTAATCTGATAGTTTTGTTGACATGGGAACCATACTTATAAGTGATTGGTGATAGTAGGCCTGATACCGTAATGCTAACTGAATCCTGTCCCAAATAAACACATTTCCACCCAAAGCCTGAGGGAGATCATGCACAGGGGACAAAAACAATAAAAATAAGTTTATTATTTTACTGGGCTCAGTCCAAAATTCCATTAAGATCTGAACAAATTGTGCTGGCACTGCGTTTAATGATCTTGAAATCTATTCTAGGGAGGTTGCAAGAGGGCTGTGCAATAACGAACACTGTATCTACTTTGTTTATTTTGAACTCCAAAAGCTATTGACTTTCCCTGCATCTGAAACAGAGTATTGAACAGGAGACATAGATGAGGAGAGAGGGTGAAGAAAGGCCTAGAGAACAGACTGAAATGTAATACTGCCCTGGCTCTATATCCAACCTTTGCCATGAACAGGAGATAAGCCTGAAGACATATGACAAATCAAATCAAGCAATACCACAGTTCCAGAATTTTTTTTAACAAGAAAAGATTCTCCCAATTGGTAATATAAATGCCAGCATGAAATCTAGTTTTTATCACTTTTGGCATAGTTGCTAACATCTTTCAACATGTTTGAAAAATTACCTTTTATATAAATAGAATCAGTTAAGTCCATGTTATTCAATTTACTCACATCAATACCCTGTATTAAATAATACAGTTTTGAGTAAGAGAGAAGAAGAATATTTTGACCTAATTATGAGTATCTGCTATGGTCTGCCAATTACATATGATTATTGAAACATCTTTATTGAGTCCCACACTCACTGTTTTCAGTGGGAATACACAGGTATGTTAATAAAGCACTGGTCATAATTTTAGAACTAGCTTCTCAAGACTTGGTATAATCCATTATAAAACACAATCAGTAAGAATGTAGGATATTTTGATGATTTCTATATAGTGTCCTTAAAACTTCTAAGGTATTCAAATCTATAAAAAATTGAACAATAACAAAACAACAAAAAACATTTTATTTTCAATCAACCTATATTCTATTCTGTTTGATTCTTTGATTTTTGTTCTATTATTTCCTGAGGAAGCTCACATTTTCAAAATCCTGCCTATGACAAAAAGAAATAAAATTACAAAAATTAAAACATTCCACTTTCTTAATGACATTAATTTAAAATCAAAATTTAAATTTCTCCTTCATTCTCATTATATTGTTTTAACAACATCAGAGCACTTTATATAAAAGCAGCTATGAAGCCCACACCCATGGTATCACTTAAAGAATACACATGTTCAAATTACTCTGGTCCACAAGTATCTAAAATCTTACTTTTTCAAAGTGTAACTGAAGTATTTATATAGAATATCCTATTCCAGGTAGAGTTTTGATGCTTGGCTTAATTTTCTTTTGTGTATAATGCCTTTAAAGGGGATCAGTTTTCAAAGTTGGTAATCCCTCATACAAGCTTAATCAAGAAAGAGAATTGTATAAATTCTAATTGTCTATTGATACTATCTGACATTGGTTATTCTTTGGCAAATGAAGAAATTACTCTCTATGAAAAATGGGTAAGAAAACACAATGAGATAACTGTAATTCTTGATTCATGATTCTATTGTGAAACATAAGTATGTATATTTTCTAAGATTTTTAATCTTTAAAAGCTATTGATATGATCATTTACCTATTTATTTATGTCCTAACTCCAGGGACTAAATATGTGATCTTCCTTGGAAAGAGGCCCCTCTAGGTTTAGAAAATTAAGAACAGTATGATCATATGACAGAAGGTATGTTCCTAGGAGGATATGATTTATATCTATGTAAAGGGTGCATATGAATTTGTACATAAACACAGGAGGATCCAAAGTAATGGTGGAGGCATGACACTTTTGTAATTTTTATGGCCTCATGCCATAGTTCATAATAATCTTTAAAGCCTACAAAATTTCTCTGTAGATTAACTCACACTATAGAGCTTTAAAATCCACAACAATCATCTTAACCATGCAAGGAATAAACAAGAAAAATTTAGAAGCAAGGATCTCCATGTATGTCCCTCATGCTGTGATTATTGCCTGAACTCTCTATATATAACCAATAAGGTAAGGCATCTGAACATTGGCTTCAGGAAAGAGGCCTTGGATTCTCTCCATACTACAACCTTTTATATCTTATTCTAGGTAGAGTATTGATGCTTGGCTTAACTCTCTTCAGGATATAGTGTCTTTGTAGATAATCAAAAATTATAGTGGATAAGAGGAATTTGGAAAAAACCTCTGTAGTTTGCCAGTGTAGTCAAGATGACTGGCAAAAAGACCTCTAAGTTAATATCACAGATAGATGCCTCTTAGCTCTTCACTCTGTCCTCTTTTTGTTAATCGTGATTGTTATCAAAAAGTTTGCAAAGGTGTGCTATGCTGATGACCAATATCAAGAAGAAGGGGCTCTGCTCTTTCTGCCTGTCTGTCACCTATCTAATCACTATACCTTTAAGCGAAGGTGTACATCCTTCCAACTAATTTACCAACTTTCACATTTATGATTTAATATTTTACTAATTATTATTAGTAGTTATGTTATGGAGTCAAAAATGGATGGCAATCACATAGGAAGACCAACAGTGTCAACTAGCCTGGACTCCTGAGAGCTCCCAGAGACTAAATCACCAACTAAAAAGTATACAAACACTGGTCCAAACCCCTTCACCCCTCCTAGATGCTTGCACAAAGAAAGGCCTTGTCTGGCCTCAGTTGGAGAAGATGAGTCTAATCTTGTAGAGACTTGATGCTTCAGGGAAGGGGGATATAGGGGTACCCTCTCAGAGGTAAAGAGAGGGGAGAATGGGATGAAGAATTCTGGAAGGGAGAACCGGGTGGGGAACAACAACTGGAATATAAATAAAATAATTAGTAATGAAAAAGGGAAGAAAATAGACTAAATTAAGGAAAAATGGGAATATTGATGGGTTACTACCTGAGGTTATGATCCATAGACACACTGTAAAATTTTAACTTGGGCTTGTACAAAGTTTAACGTGTACCAAGCATACTTTTTTCCCTAAAAGTTTACCACACATTTGTGCAGTCAAAGCATTTGGAATTTTTATTTTGTATGTGAAATTGATGGTACATTATCATTATCATTTGTTTTCAATATCTCTTTTCCCCCAGATCCACTCTGCTCTGTTTCCCTTCAAGAAAGAAAACTTCCAAGAGACAACAACCAAACATCACAAAGCAAAACACAATAAGATGAGGCAAAAGCCCTCATATGAATGCTGGACAAGGCAACCGAATAGGAGGAAAAGAGTCCCAGGAGCAGGTAAAAGAGTCAGAGACACACCCACTGCCACTGTTTGAATTCCACACAAACACCCAGCTAATAGTCATTACGTTTATGCAAAGGACCTGGTGCAGAGCAGTGTACACATGATGCTTGCCCTTCATTCTCAGTGAGCCTATATGATCCCTGCTTAGTTTATGCAGTGGGCCATGTTTTCCTAGTATTGTTTTTTCCAGCTCAGTTCTTATATTTATGTTTCTCTGCTAAAAATAAGTTAGATTTATAATTTTAAAAGACTCTAAATTTGAACACCCAATCATTATAAGTAAAGTCTGCTGTTTCAGGGCTTTGTTGACTTCAAAGCTGTTATTTATTCATGGATAAGATAAGAAAAAGTAAAACTAACCCAAAATTTCCATTGTTCATACTGAAAATATCTCTGAAGACTAAATAGTAAATGAGGCCTAAAATGAACAGTCAGTTTAAACCCAGCAGGAAAGTTCCTCAGAGGGAAACAGATTTGGAAACTAACACTTTTCCATTTGTGTTGTATCCACAGAGGTGTAAATTTCTAGGAAGTCCCACAAGCTGCTTAAATGGGATGCCCTGCAGAGACAAGAAAATTCAGCTTTCCTAGTGCTATAAGCTAATCCTTCCAGTGCAGGATGGTATCCTAGCAGCATACTATATGTTTTAGGATTTGCTGTCTCATTTGGGTGCTCTCTATGGATTACACTGGACCATTGTTCTGTTGCCTGTCTATAGGAAGTTTTGTAATTGTGAAGAGTTTATATATTTCACTTATATGAGTACACTTTCTTTCATCCTATCCATCCCCTCAGTCCCTCCAATTTCTACTGTGTCTTCTCAGTCACTTATAACTTATTATATTGTATTGATTTTACTTTACACACACAGACACACACACACAGACACACACACACAGAGAGTTGGGGGACTTAGTTCAATTAATTATGCCCTTGTTTAAGGCTGATAGAATCCTTTATGATTAAATTCTTAACTTTAAATAAACAAAATAAATGAGGGTTCTCTCACCCTCAAAAGGAATGACTGCTTATAGCTCTCCATCTAAGGAGTGAAAACTTTTGAGCATTTTTTCCATCCATGTTGCCATGTAGACCATCCTGAAGTTTGCACATCTTGTCCAAGAAGCCATACATCTTGTCCAAGAAGCCAAGAAGAGTTAGTGGGATCAGTATCCCTGTTCTGACCAGAAGACTCTCACAAACAACAGTTGTCCTAAATGTTATTTTCAATGTAACAGTCCATATAATGTACTTACTTATGCTTGTTTTATTCAACTTTGCTTCATTTAGAGTAGAGATATTTGGATATTTAATGTATTTACCTTGGGGGACAGCATTAACACCAAGACTGATATGTAGAGGTATTAGATCCTCCATAGTTGCCCAATCAAAGACACTGACAATATCCTTTTATCTCAGCAAAGTCATACTGGAGAAAATCAAAGATATTTCAGGAACATTAAATGATTTCAGAGATTTATTGAGCCGGTAAAAGTTTCAGTGGTATAATGGGAGGTATGAGTGTGTTGATACTAAAGACTGATATTAGATTGTTGGATTCCTAATTGTAAAATGCTTACTGATCTGACAAATTGAAATTCTATGCCAAGTTTGAGACTTTAGTCTATAATTGTCAGAGTGAATATTTTTTGACTGAGAGGATCATGAAATACACACGGTTTTTAAAGAAATGCTAACAGGCTGTGTTTTTAATATACTTTTCTTCACAAAAAGGTATAGATATCTAGATTGAGCATGGTAATGTGTGGTTGCTGGGCATTCATCTAGGTTTTCTTCTACTATTTGTTGCATATATCTGATCAGTTAACACATTTACCTTTAAATGGGTTTATCTATGAATCTTTCTTCCAACGTGATCATCCTTTGCTGCTCATTAAGCAGTCAGTGTGCATACATTATTTAATCTAGATTTCACACTGCCTGCAACTTGCTCCCCTTGTTTCATTTAAAGCTCAGAAAAAAAAAATAGCATTCTGTTCCACACCATGATGATAGAAACAAATTTTGAAGTATATGTAATTGAGTGGGCTTGGCTTTCATTCTCTCTTCCCTAATGCCACTCTAGTGGGCTTTGGATTTAGAGAGGTTTTATCTGAGTATTGTGATTGAACACAAGGCTGTCATCACATCCAGCTAAACCCTGAACTCAATCATGCTTCCTTCTGTATTAATATCTTCAGAAAACTGCCTCTCTTACCTTCCCAGCCTTGTGTGAACAACCACTGGAGTCCTCATTCATTCACTTTCTTTCACATACATACTCACATATTTGGCACGCTCATTCAAACGTACCGTTACATTATATGTAATACTCTATGGTTGCATGTGAATTATTCTAACAGTAATGATGACATTTAATCCCCCTTCGCTATATCTATAGATGGAATCAGGTGCAGCATGTAGAATGTGACTAAACCTTAAGAGATGACTCAGATATTAGAGAAAATCGCAGATACTAGAGAAAATTTATTTCCAAAACAAAAGAATCTGAGTTCAAACCACCAGCAACCACAAAAAAAATCCAGGTATGAATAGATATATCTGTAACCTCATCAATTAAATAGATAGACACAGGATGACCCTGATTGATTACCTGCTAGATTTACTAGCTAGGTTGGCACAAGAGAAGGTAGAACAGGATAGACAGACACACACAATGCCTTGCTATGGTCCCTGTATGTACACACACAAAAATAACCTGTATGCATGCACTAAAAACACACACACACACACACACACACACAGTGAGTTAAATCAGTTAAAGTATCGATGTAATAAAAAGATCAATGCCTATTCAAAAAGTTCAATAATTTCTATGATCATGACTTTAAAATTCAAGCATTAAAAATGTCCTATGGTACAGAATAAAGAATGAATAGTAAAATAAATGAAAAGAACATCAATTTGATTAGGGAAAACTTAGGTGTTTTGGTTTGCTTAGGGTTTTTAATTTTTGGTCCACTAGATAAACCTACGGTTTTGTGTATGCTAGGCAAGGATGTGATCACTCAGATGCATCTCCAGTCCTGAGTCATCTTTGGAAATATTTTAAAAATATATTTAAAAAAACTGAACACATTCATGGGGAGTTTTGTATCATTAAGAACACATATTTACAGACTTTATAAATGATGTGTTTTTCTTATTTTTCTGTTCTTTTCTCATCCATGCCTTCTGTCTCTTGAGACTGATTACCTGGTATTCTAACATTTTATAAAACTGGTTAGCTTTCACTCAGATATTCAGATACGGTAGCTCATACCTGTACTCACAGCCCACAGATGGAATATTCAAGTGGATCACCATGAAACCAAATTGAGCTGGTCTGTATACAGGTTTCTAGTATAGCCAAGACTACAAAGTGAGACTCTGTACTAATAGGAAACTGAATAAACAAAGCACACACAAACATATGTATATATATGTATATATGTGTATGTATATGTATATATACGTATGTGTATGTATATGTACATATATGTATATATGTATATATAGACATAAAGAAAAAGAAAAAGAGAAATATATTATTACATATAATAATATCTGTTATTTCATATGTATTAACCAAAAAGGAAAACAGAAATTGGGCAAAGAACAAGAGATTAAAGGAAAAGAGGAAGCAATATAATTTTAACTTAATTAAAATGCATTCCAAAATAAGATAATTTAGAAATAATTTAAACATTTAAGCCAACTGATAGCACTGAGTAAGTTTGAGATTCTGCTGAAAACTCCAATGGGGCTATAACCTCAGTGAATGGGCCACCTGGAAGGCAGTTACATGGGCTACAAAACTGGCAAGACAAAACTTCCAAGTTCTGAAAGTTACACTCCAAGGGAACTGTCCTGAGAGATGGGTGACCTGGGAAGAAGATTTGTTTTTTTTAAGAATTTAACTAGAGTAGTGTTTACTTATAAACTATTCTAAACACTTTAGTGGCTCCAGGGACTCTTCTACATGTCTCAGAAGTATAATGTACATACACTTCCCTCCTGACAGTCATGAGATTATCCCAGCCTGCAACTCTGTCTCCTAATGAGGAGGCACAAAATCCCTGGGGGACATCCCTGGAGGCTCACTTCTGCATTGTAGCTTCTAACATCACAGAAACAGAGAGCACAGGAACTTAGTACTTTATGAATACTGAGTCCTAAAACTAACTGAAAGTTTTGTGTGTCAGTCTTCTGCCTTTCAAAAGATATGGTGTTTGGTCAGGTTGATAATGATAAATACTGTGTAAAGACTTACATCTCATGGAGAATAATATGCCTTCAATTCATTATGTACCATACTATGGCTAACTCTGTTAGTGTTCATCAGTAAATAGCATTGAGGAAACAGAGATTAAATATAGTTTATGTATAAAAAATATAATCTATCAGAAAACATGAAAATGAAAACTGACCTGTTAGCTGTCATGGGAAATCATGGCCATACTAATTTTTAATTGGCAAAAGTGTTTATACAATTGTGTATGACATAGTTTTACTAAACTGTGGATTAAAACATACACATACACACCCCCCCACACACACATATATACAAACATGCATACCTAACCTATGAACTATATTTAATAGAAATCAAAGTAAATATATTAAATATAAACAAATACCCTTGATACATTAGTAGAGTTTAAGTCTGTAGTCTTGAAATCACACAAAAATTTGTCAGTTATTTCCATGAAAATTTCACTGTTTTATTGAAACACAGATATACTATGTCTACTTCTAAATCATTTTTCATTCAACGTTCATTTTGATGATGGTGTAACATCAGGAATGTAGAATTCACATATAATCAAAAGCAAGAATTGCTAAAAGTAAGTTATGGTGAGGTCCAAATAATGTTTATTAGATGTTTATTAGAGTAAATTCTGTGTATTCATCTCAGAGACTGATGTAATTAAATAAAAATAAAATATGATTTCCATTCCTTCAATTTATATTCATTATGTTTTTAGAATAAGATAGTGTGAGTTACTACAGTGTTTACAATGAGATATTCTCTATGCTTTGATTTTCGTTGTTGTTATAGTGTTGCTATTGTTGTAGCTTATTTGTTTGCTTGTGTGTTTTATTTTGGAGTGGAGATTGCAAGGGTGAAGGGTATATATGAGTGTATATGAGGGGACAGAGAGATGAGCAAGAGTGAGGTGAATGATGTGAAGCTCATAAACAATAAAATGTTTAAAATTATATATATATATATATATATGTATATATATATACATATATATATGAAGAATAAAAAAAGACAAGACACTAAGGATACCTTTTGTTATCCCTACTCCCTCATCTCATATGGCTAAAAATTAGATGAACTTCAAAGACAAAGATACACAAAAAGTCCTTAGTTGAATATTGAAGCATTATTAAATATGTCAGTCCCAAATCAAATGGTAAGAATGTGGTTATCATTATGCTCATCTCTACTTCCCCCTTACTATGCACATAATCTTATGAGTAAACAGGCAGATATGCTTCTAATTGAATGACAACGTAGTTATGAAGCCTCAGAGCAATCTACAAATAGAGATGTGAAAGGTTTTGATAGATAGTAGGTTCAGCACAACCAAAAAAGTAAATGATAGAGCTCTTACTTCTACAAAGCCAGTGATCATTTCAAGTACTAGTATCCCTCTTTATGCTAAATATACTTGGCACTAGAAATTCAAAAGACATGGTAAGTCTATTTTAATTGTGTTGAATTTGGTGACTGGACTTCAAGAATGGAATTGAAAAATAGCAAAGGGCCTGGATTAATGCAAAAGGGACTTGAATATTAAATACATTTAAGAATTGCAGGAACATGTAGGAATAATTTTGTGGGAAATGTTGGTTTTGTGAAGCAATCAATGCCTTCATATTTGAAAGATGATTTTCCTAAAGAATCCTCATATTGACTTCATATACTAGAACAAGAATATAACTCTAAGAGGGGAGACAGATAAACAAAGATTTAATGTCATGAGAAAATCTAGAAATAATGAATTTGAGAAGTCTATGGACAGTAATGGCATTTTGATCTTGTAAATAAAACAGAAACCTTCAGGTAGTTACCAGGCCAATTTTGGAGATGAGTTAGGAAGCATTTGTAGCAGATTATGTCTAAATCATTTTCAAACTTTATGACTCAGAAAAAGGCTGTCTTGAGGCTTAGATGTATTCAGTGCCTCCCTTTAAAAGCTGGTGCTTCAATTTGTTTGAATCAATTAAACAAGCAAATGTCTTCAGAGAGAGAACAATTCAGAGAGAATCAAGTTTGAGAAGGAAGACAGTGAATCTCAGAGAAGAGCATGCCAAGACTGAGATAGAGACTGGAAGATCTATGACGTGAATTTTAGTGGCATTAAGTTTTTCCACTTGAAATTAGATGAATGAACACTGTTGACCTTAATGAAATATCATACACTGTGGTTATAATTTAATTTAATAGAATGAGGTTAGCTGCCTTTCTCTTTTAATTGTCCCCCAGCATCCACAATTTTTATGCCTGAAAACCATGCAAGATAGTGTTACTGAAAGTGCTTCTCTTCCTGTTTAATTGAAATGAGTATCATATTACTAATCCAGTGACTTGAGCTGAAAACTATAGAAACTATCTTCAGACTAAATGTATCAAAAACAAATGTGATCCCCTTTCCAACAATAGTCTACTGGTTCTCTGGCTTAAATATTTATTTTGGACGCAGAATGACATGGAAAGTGATTTTCTGTTGAATAACAGAGTCAAAGATATGAACTGTGAAATGATGTCTCTTTCAGCCACACATATAATACCACCTCTAACTTTCATGAGAGATTCAGTAAGCTTTGAGCACTTTTCTTCCTTATACTAGAAAAAAACGCAAAATCCCTTCACTGAGGATTTCTTGAATAAAGCAGCAGAGTATTGCCAACTATCTCTAATCTTGTAATAGACATTCAGGGACAGAGATGCTCCATAGAGAACCCAAAAATAACTGGCTTAAATCCATTTTACCTTAGAATTCATTTTAAACAAGAAGTGTGAGGAGTCATTGAACATGAGGAGGCAAGGCTGGACAAGAGAGGAAAGAGTGGAAGGAATCTAGAAGAATCTAGCTTGTAGTAATGACAGTTTGCCTTTTCTGAGGTAACTTGTCTCTGCAGACAAATATGTGGAGAGCATACCACAATAACAGGATCTCCAATACTAGCAGAGCAAAGCAGGACATTTACCAGGATTCTCTCTGCTTATCTATCTGCTCAAAGTCAAACAATATTACTTAAATGGCTGTGACAATGTGATGAGCCATCTCTACTTGAGTGAAATGCTGTGGTCACCAGTGGCTAACAATTAAAAATTAACCATGGCATTTTCAAGAAAGGAAAGTATCATTCATATGTACCTTCTCGCTGCTTGACAATTCCTCTAAAGAGCTTGTGATTTTTCAATTCAAGATAGGTACACACAATGAACCTATTATTTATTTATTTATTTATTTATTTATTTATTTGTGTATAACGTTCAAAGGTAGGTCATTAACACACCTGCCAGAAAAGCAAGGAGAAAGAAAAAAAAAATATCCTCTCTTTGCTCTTTCACTTAAGAATTCCAGGCTCCCAGTGCTGTCCTTTCAACACCCCAATTACCTCCTCTTGCCCTCATCTTACAAACAAGTGGTGTGAATTTTAATCAGCTGGAATATAAACAAACTAGGAAATACATAGTGTTGGTAAATTATTTTTACAGAGAAAAGCAACTCATATACCTGTACTCTGTGTATCTCGGGTTTTCATATAAGGGTGGAATGCCCTTGCAATGGACTGAAACAAACAATGTTTTATTTTTGTTTCAACCTCTGTTGACTTTCCTCTGCATTCCTTTTCCCCTAGTATGCCAGAGCCTCAGTTCTTAGAATAATTAGCATTGCCCACTGGTGATAACAGGGCCACAGCAACCTAACAGCGATATCTTGCCGGCGCCAGCTGTGCTTCAGTATTTATTTATTAAGATCACAATATTTACACAGTATGAACTCATTGAGATGGTGGGGGGATTGAGCAATGCCCTGGCAGCTAAATTTCATCTGTACTTTCAAACGGAGATTAAAAAAATAATAACTTGTAGGCTGTGTTCTGTTTACTTCTCTAGATAGAAAATTCAAGTGTCTCATTCCAGTCTGGTTCTGCTTGCAAGCAGCTTAGAGTACACAGCCTGGAGAAGCCGTGCAGACATGAATTGCAGCAGCTGCTGCAATGAAACCTGCTTGTACAACACAAAGATGAATGTTTTTTGCCTCCATAGATGTATGGATTGATGTAGCAAAGAAATGAGAGGATGAGCATCCAGTAGCTGATAACCACACACAGCCAGGCTTTAATTAAATAATCGCCACTGCACTTGAATTCTTAGATCTTTCCACTTGTTCTTCTGCAAAGGTGGTCATCATGCTGGTAAGTGGCATGTATTCTGAGGTCCATCTGAGAAGTTGGTTACTATGGAGAAAGATTTGATACCGAAAATCCACTTTACAATTTTTAGTAAGTGTTTTTAATGTCGATCTATTGGAGGAATTTTGAATGAGTGATAAGAAATATAAAGGGATGATGGCCAAGGAGAGGTGTGGCTTGACAGAGAAAAATAAAAGAGAAACAGCATGTTTGTCAAAAGGTAAAACTAACATAACAATCTGACTATCATTAAAAAGCCTACATGTGAATTTAGTTTTTATTGTTAATTTGACAAGACCTGCAGTTGCATTGGAAAAGGGGACTTCAACTGAGGAATTTCCCTCAGTAGCATGTACTGGTAGACCTGTTTGGGAGGCATTTTAATAACTGTTAATTGATATAGGTACATTCAGAGCAATGTGGGCAGCATATCTCTAGGCAAGTAGGACTGAGTTACATAAGAAAGCTAGACAAGCATGCACCTCGTGGGAGTGAGATTTGATATCAGTACGCAGAATTCCTTCATGGTCTCCGCTGTAAGTTTCTACTATGGTTCCATTCAGTGATGCATTATAACCTAGAAATGTAAGGAAAATAAATTATTTTAACCAGTCAAGTGCTTTTCATGGTGATACTTCTTCATAAGAGCAAGAAAACAAAATGAAACAAAAGGTGCCAGAATAGTATGGGGTTGCTGTGAAGGACTTGGCTATTTATTTATTTATTTATTTACATTTATTTGTCATTGAAGGGAGCCAGATTATGGAAGTATTTGGTATTTTGAGTTGTAAAATCAAGAGTTTAATGAATTGTGTGAATTTAGAAGACAATGCTAAAATAAGAATGACAATAAAAATATGGCTCCTGAAGTTTCATCAGCCCTTCCCCTTAATCACATGACTACCTCGTCTCACAAAGTCTCAGAAAGGAGTAAAAACCAAGGAAATTGGCTAGGAATTATTTGAGTGACATTTTGAATTATGAAAATTGTATGTTGGTTATTTGGGCCTGGAAACTTATCTATAATTAGGAATACATCCTCACCCCTGTAGTGAAAAAATTCTATGCATTACTGGTCCAAAAGAATCAACTGTGATTAAGAGATCAGCATTAGCATTGCTATCAACCCTACTCCCTCCCAACCTACCTCATAGTCTACCTGTCTCCCAGGAGTTCTGCCATAACTAGGAACACAGGTGAGAAGTCCACTCCAATACTCACATGTCCTGGGACACCACAGAGCCCAGTTGGGAAACACCTTCTCAGAAGCAAGGAAGGGACTGGGTGAAGAATTCTCAGTTGAGGGATCAGGATGAGGGACAACATTTGGAATATAAATAAATAAAATAATTAAAAAATAAAGGAACCATGTTTTACGTGCACACACGCGCGCTCACACACGCACACACACACACACACACAACATATAAAAGAAGAGATGAGCATCATTGAGGTAAAATCTTTTAGAAAGTATTTTCATGGGGTCTGCATACAGAAGTAGTGGTCTGAAAAATCGGAGACAATCCAAATTCGCCAGTGTATAACAGTAATCTCTCTGATACTGATTTGGAAGGCAGGGAACTAGCAAGATTAAAGGAGTCATGGAGAGTAGGTGCAGCTTCTGTTGTAAAGAAGACCTAAGGATATCAGAAACGCAAGGACCATGGATATCCACTAAAGACTGTCGAACATATGAACTAAAGTAGGCCTGAGACTACTGGAGACATTCCATTTGCTACAGATGGCAAAGCTGGAGACACAGAGGTGCTGGGACCCCTTGGAGCAGACAAACATGGTGACTCAGAAATGTTGGACATTGAACTATAGAATTTGGATTTAACTTACAGGATTTTGGCTATGCTCTGATAAAATTGTTCCTACACCAACGTTCTTATATTTGGAGTGAGAAATATTTAACTTGGTTTTAGTTTTACAGGAAGTCACAGTTAAAAGTCTTTGAACTTTTAAAGAAACATTTAACTTTTAAATGGTTGGAATTATTTTGAAGACTGTAGGACTTCTATGTTATTCTGTTTCTTATTATGGTACTAACATAAAATATTTTAAACAAGAAAAAAAAGTACTGCTTAACAGTGTTATGTTTATGTGTCAAGGTGACATGGAGTGAACTGTGCTAGTTAGCAATGACTGTCAAGTTGGCACAAACTAGTCATATGGGAAGAGGGAACTTCAAATTAAGAACTTCCTAAATTAGATTAGTCCATTGACATATCTGTGAAGAACTGTCATAATTTGATGGACTGATCTTTAGGCAAATAGCCCTGGGGTTAAGAGCTTGTTCAGTAGCAGCCAGAATTATCAACATTGCTCTATGGTCTGTAGGTCAGTTTCTACCTCTGAGTTCCTTCTTTGATCTCTGGTCCTGATTTTCCTTAATGATGATCTTGTACTTGAAAGCATAAGCTGAAATAAATCTTCTTCTTTTCCAAGTTGTTTCTGGCCGTGATGATTTTTCACAAACATAATCCCAAACAAAGAATGCTGTATTGAACAGAAGAGAGTTTTACACCAATAGATCACCCAAATAGTTCATCCAAAAGGCAAAATTCACACTTAATTCTTCTCTCTGGTAACGATTATATTGCCCTTTAAAGAGTTTTGCTTTAGTTAGTTTTTCTTTCACTGTTAGAAACTGGATCAGGGATGTGCATATATGAAGCAAAGATTTTTACCATGAGCTTCATCCACAGTGATTTTATGAGACATGATCTTACAATGTAATCCAGGTGATTCTTAAAGTAACTATGTAACCTTGTGTGCTTGAACTTATAATGCTCCCAATTCCAACTTTCAAATACTGTCATGAAAAACTTGTAAAAATATATTTAAAATTCCTACTAGAAAAGTATGATATCATTTTAACACTCTATAATATATATTTTATTCTTCTATACTGCCTTACAAATCATTAAATGAAATACTATTTAGTCCTGAAATTCTTCATCATGTACAAATTGCTGTGTGAAGGGGTCAGTATATCAAGTTTGATAGTAGTTATTCAGAGTGTATATCTTCTTCTTTTAAATCAAATCATAATTTTTACTTACTCACACAGGGGTTATAAACACAAAAAGGCAGGATGTGGGGAAGGGGTGATACTGGAGCGTGGGTGTTCAGGGGGAGTACAGATATCTTTCAGAACATGGTATCAACTGGGTGAAGGTTCAGGGTCACTATGACTCTGTCTATGATTCACTTGTCCTTATCTAAGTTGGTATTATCTGCCAAGGCTCCCTATTTACAAGGTCTATGACTATTCAGGCTGGTAAACTTCCACAAAAGCTGCGTGCTTACAATAGCTTATAGCCATCTGATTCAATGTTTTTCCACAGAGACCCAAGACTTGGTGTTAGTATACATGTATGACAGGCCTATTGCTGATTTTAGGCCTGTGGCTGATTTTAGGCCTTCAGTGTATAAGCAGGGCTGCCCCTGACATCTCCTCCCTTCTCTAAGTATAGAAGAGCTGTGGTGAATCTAATCTTGCGAAGGCGGGGATAGAAGCCTGACCTCCAGTAATTGAAGGGGACATTGTAATGGCTCTGGTTCCCCTGTTCTTGTCCAGTGAGACATGAGGGCCATACCCATCCTGATGTCTTTTTCCTGTAGAGGGGATACTTTTGACATCAACCCCTATGCAGTCAGGCTTGTCCCTCAGGGAACCCAGAGAGATATTTTTAACTATTATTTATATTTGCTTGCAGTGCTTAACCTCGAAGCCTAAGCAAGAATTCAGATCGCCAGTCAGAGGGGGATCTGGGTGACCACTCTCTGCTTGGTCTAGGGACAGAAGACCCCTCTTTTAGGTTGGGTGGTGATGGGTTTTGGGAATACCTTAGACAGAGTAACAACCTCATCTTGAGTCTCGTGGTCCTCCATAGCTAACTTATGTTAATGTATCTGAATAGGTTTTGCTACCAAATTATTTATCTGTTGTTTCACAAAGTTAGTCTATTTAGGGCCCAGGGACCAAAAAAAAAAAAAAAAAAAAAAGAAAAGAAAAAATAACCCAATTGATGGTCCCAAGATGGAAGGAAGTAGGGTTGACAACCATGGAGAGGTTGAAAGCCAATTCTTGTACCAGCTCTCATCTTTCTCTTTCTCTCTCTGTCTTTTCTCAGGGCCTTTTCTGGCTTTTTTCATGCTCTCTTTAACCATCCCTGTCTTGTCTATGTAAAGGCAACATTTTTCTTTAAGGGCCATACAGTCAAGAGCCGTACACAATCTTTTCTATTGTAAAAGAGTAAATCATGTCCAATAAAGTCCTTTGAAATTTTTGGAGGTCTCTTCAGACAGTGAAACGAGGGATTTCTTCAGAATAGTGATGTCAATCTCTAGCTGTTTGATGTTCTTGTCAATGGCCCGTCGAAGGTCTGAGTAGTATAAGGCCCCTTATTCTATAAGGATTAGAACTTCTAACAGCAGACATCATGGGATTCATTTTTACCTGAGATACTGCCCGGGTTAGAACTCCTGGGAGGCCCTCTTCCTCTGGGTTTTGAGAGGATGGGTACAGAGCTGCAGCCTGGGATCTGCTCTGTGCTCGGGCCCAGACCAGAAAGTCTCCCACAATGTATATTTTGATCACAGCAGAACATCATGAATATCTTAAACATTTATAAATTTCATTGGCCAGTAAAACTGAAGAAAATATAATATGTGATAGGATATGAGGCATTTAGATTATCCTTTGATAATAATGACCTTAGACCAAGGACTTAAGCATTTTTTTATATTCTAAAATCATAAGCATTTAAGGAAATCTATTTTTTCACTGATTTACTTTCCACTGATGAACCAATACTTAGTGAACTAGGATTATAAAGTTGAAAAGATAAAAGTTAAAAGTTGTCAAATTTTAGAGGAAAATAAGTACTGAATGTTGGTTGTAATCAAATATATTAGTGACTTATATCACTAGTACAGCACAATATCTGACAGAAACAACATATGGTTCATTTTGCAAGAGGGAAAAATTAACCTTGGTGATGATGACATGCTCTGTGGAAAGCTTATTCACAACATGTTGGACAATGAGGAAGACAACAGCTAGGATAAAAACCTGGAAAAGGAAATGTAGAGTCCTACCTCTCTTGACTACTTATATCCCATGGCCTCCAAAGGCTCCATGAGTTCTTAAAAGAAGAGCAGTGGTAGATACCATGAGCATTCAAAACATGAGCCTAAATAATGTGGCCACTTATAACTGAAGCCATAATAACTTCTCCAACATTGCATGACTAGAGTATGACAATTATATCCATTTAATTTTTTTTAAAAGCCTCTATTCTTTGCCATGCAAAAGCCATTCAGAAACCTACAGTACAAAGTTGTTATCAAGACTTATATCAAAGTAGAAGTGATTTTTAAAAGTTTATAGACCTGTTTCATAAGAAAAAGGGAAATGGTACCACATACAATTTTGAAGTAAGTGTAAATTATTTCTAGGAAAGACTAACACATCTGAAAAACAAACAATGAATTTAGGCAAGGCCCATGTAGGCCCCAGGTACATTATCAGGTCTGTCTTTCATTCTTGTGGTTTTCAAGTTCTCTAAATATTGAAATTATAGGGATGGTGGCAAAGGCAATAGCACCCAATGTGGAGGAATTTCCACAGCCAAAGAAGAGAACTTAAGATAAATCTCTATGTGTGTTTGAGGAAAAAATAAATATAAAGTTCCCAGCATCTGGGAGAAAAATACAATATAGGATAGACCATCACAGTGAAGTCCTAGCTCAAGGTATCCAACAACATTAAATGTAATGATTTGTTATGTTGTTTCAGATATCTAGAAAAATATTAACTTTGTATGATATATATGTTTTCATAATAGACATATTTATTTTCTAATGCATCTTCCTGACAATAGCCACAAATACTTATCTTTATTTTAAGAAATATTTTTCAGATAGAAATGTTATGCAAGGTCATAAATTACAAAGCTATTTTCAAACACTTGTTATTGTCACGCCAGTCTTGGCCTTTTTAAAAATTTAAAACGGGATAATGTAGCATTTTGGTTGACATTTATATTGTATTGTACCATTATTTTATCTTTCATCAACCTTATTGCTTTTATATTATTAAAAATTCCTAGCACTCACCAACAGGAACAAGTACTCTCAAGTTGTATATAAATCAAACTTTGGTTTTAAAATGTTGGCATGAAGGAACATGACTACTAGTAGAGTAACATTAGTAATTAGTAAACAGCAAAATGATAAAGAGATAATTGCATGCTGAACAATGATCCTAATCTCCAGAAGACTGTGGATCTAGAGTTTGACAGAAAACTAGATTAATTCAAGTAAAAATTATGAAATTCACCAAAAGTGAATATTACATTAACTTGTGTTTTATAATTGGTAATTTTCCAAATATTAGACTACATAATAATTGAGACAGCTGGAAATTAAAAATTGGATATAAAAAATTATACATGTATTCAGATAAAAATGACTGGGCGAACTACTTTTAAAGATAAAATATAATCTTGTTCTGCATGTACTTTACTATAGACACTCTTGCAGCTTTAAACACTGATGGTATGATCAAAATTTTTCCAGTTTTACTTATTTCAAAAATTACTGTGGAAAAAATGTTCTTCCATTCCAAATAGCCAGAGTAGACGAAATCTAAATATTTATTATAGTTGCCAGTGGTTACATGTTGTGTTTTTTATTTTAATTGATTATTTCAAGAATATTTTTAAGAAGACTTGGAATGTTTACATTTTCTAAACAGATTTCTTTAACATGGCATAATATTGGAATTAAATATGTAAAAAATCATCCATGATTATCAGGAATCCATATGATGAGTTACTATATAAAATATGCAAAAACAACAACAGTAACAAACAAATAACATTTTTTAAAAAAAATTTCCATTAAAAACTGGGGCATGGGTTAGCAGAATACAACTGGCCCTAGTGGACGGAACTCAAGTGAGCTGGCCCAGAGGGTATGAGAGGAGAGATGGCCCTGATGGCTTGATCTCATGAAATCTGCCTTGCCCTAAGACAGCTGCTGCAGATAGGAATGGTGGCCCTGTACCTCATATGGGCAAAGGGGGAGACCTGGCCATGGTGGTGTGGGTGCAGGAAAGCTTGTGGGCAGACCAACTTAGCTCCCACCAAGGCCTACCTAGATTTAGGACTTTGAGTTAGTTCACCCTATCATCTACCCCATCTATGAACTGCTGGAACACATGAAGGGTCTGGTCCTGCAGAACTAAAGCTGCAGGATCTCCATGACACAAGGCAACCGAGGATATCTGAGACAAATCTTAATATTCTGAGTAGTTTAGATGCTCATCATTCATACCTAATATTCAACATTTATGTCATTTTTCAATTAATCTGCCACTTCACATTCAGAAGACTCAGAATTACAGCAGCAAGCAGCAGAATAAATCTGATTAATTAGAACTGATTTTGTTTATTGTTTACTTTTATTCATTCAGCTTAAGGCAACTTTTCCTCATTTCCTTCATTATATCAGTTGTATATCTATAGTGAGTGATTATAATAAAATTAGTTTTTATACATCCATAGCCACTAACCAAACTTTACTACATGCGACTATGATACTCAAAGGTTGAAAAATAGTTAACATATTCAATAAGTAAAATAAAACTTATGATTTAATTGATAAATAAAATTATTGTGTAAACTTAGTTAATGTAAGTTCATAATTATTTTAAAACAAAAGATTAATATTGACCAAATGAATCTACATTATAAAAAGTATATTCAACATTTTACATTTTATATTTACCAGTAAGTTAGGTCTACTATTTTTTTTTACATATTCACTCATTGAATTCACTTCATATTTTGAAGTGATTTATATTCTGACATAATCTGACTTTGAGGCTTATGTATTAACTTGGTTGAGATAAGTGGTACTTGGGTGGCTGATAAACTATGTTTTGTGATATTTTCCACAGGTATTCACAGAGGTAATAACATTTAAACCTCCAGCTGATTAAACTTGATAATGTTTGCCAGTACATGTGGTCATTCCCTACTCTATGCAGGAACTGATGAGATGAAATATGCAGAGAACATTCAAACTTGCTCTATAGTTTTAACTGGACCATTTATGTTCTCCTTCACTTGACATAAGTATCATGAGCCTTCAAACATGAGTTACGTCATTGCTCTATTTCCAACAGTGTTGATGACCAGAGCTGGGAATCTGGGCTAACATTTTCACTATGGTATCCTCCTATTCTCATCTCTGTGAGTAAGGCCAAATTATACCACTGACCTTACTAGTTCTAGAGCATGTAGGTCAGAAATTTTCAACCTGTACATCACAACCCCTTTGCAGCTGAATGCCTCTTTCATAAGAGTTGGATATCAGATATTCCGCATATCAGAGAGTTGTGTTATGATTCATAATAGTAGCATAATTATAGTTATGAAGTATCAATGAAATAATTTAATGGATGGCATACACCTCAATATGAAGAACTGTATTAAAGGGTCTCAGCATTAGGAAGTTTGAGAATCAGTGGTGTAAGTGAATGATTGTGTGATCTAATTACTAATAAAACTCTTCACAAATATATGCATCTGTGCATACATATATTTGAATCTCTTCTCTAATATACGCATGTGTGTGCATGTTTATAACATATATTCATTTCTTCATGAATATTATATCAATGTGTGTGAAAATACATGCATATATATGTCCTATTATCTTTTTCTCAGGAGAGTACTGTCTTATACATGTGTATAGTAATTGATGTTAATAACTATGAATTATGTTCACAATACTGAAAATAACAGTTTACTTTGTAAATTAGATGTGCTTCTGTGGTTCCACACCAATTATATTTTAATATATTATGTATTGATAAGTATTTATAATATAAATTTATAATCATATTAGAAAATATTTCTTTATTAAATGGATCACTTTAAGAAGTCCAAGAATCAAATATTTTCTTTTTTATTTTTATTTTAAATTTAAAATGTTAATCAAAGGCTTTATAAGTTTAGTAATGCTCAAAAACAATATGCCCATACAATCAGAAGTGTAACCCAATACCCAACCTAGCTACACCAACTATCTATGACTGGTGGAGACAGACGAACATCTGCCTCCATGT
The DNA here is from genome assembly GCF_004785775.1 of Grammomys surdaster. NCBI lineage: Eukaryota > Metazoa > Chordata > Mammalia > Rodentia > Muridae > Grammomys > Grammomys surdaster. The sequence goes on from NW_021604767.1 coordinate 3,147,872, forward strand.
TCCCTTCCCCCCTCCCCTCCCCCCTCTCTCTTTCTCTCTCTCCTCCTAGCTCCTCCTCCTCTCCTTACTCCTCCTCTTCTTCTCCATACTCCTCCCACCATAGTTCCTCCTACATATCACTCTTCCTGTTAAGATAAAATTTTTCTCTCAAAATTAGAGCATAACTATACCAATTTGTATCAGTAAGATACAAGATAGACCTAATACCCAGTCCATCATTTTGTTGACTAACCAGAACCTCTGTCATCTCTCCTAACTAAAAGAATTAGTTCTGAACCTGGCTTTTTTCTTGGCTTTAGCATGAATGTCAGTTGAAAACCATCCTCTCAAGTCTTTTCTCTCAAAGTAAATAGCCAGGATTGGCTATGAGACTATAAGTCTTCAACCCCATGAGAAATTGACAATGACTGAGTTAACTGAAATTATGGGAAACACAAAGCATAGCTTCTAAAACTTAGCCAATTTATAGAGATCGCTGAACTCCTGGACAGTCCTATACTACAAAATGTTGGAACATCTGATCTTCAGACTGCAAGCCCAGGAACATCTGACAGAGCTAGTGATGCAGAATTATTAAGGTCTGATTACTCTGTCTTGGCAGATATAATCAGTCAACTATTCCACAAGTGTGTCCTTTTCATTACAGTAATTTGTCTGTAGATGAAAAGACAGTTCTTGCCTAGTGGCTGTCTCACCACAACTGGAGTAACTCCAAAGATGCTCAATTTCTTCTTAGAATCCCAGACAGGGAAGCTGTCAGGAGCAGTCAGGTCTCTAATCAAAACGAACATCAATGCAGAAATGTTTGTATCACTAATTCTGTGGATTTCCTGACGTTTTGAAAACCAACTATCTATGTAAGGCAATCTGGACTATTGCCTTACATAGCTATTTCTAAATAAAATATAGAAAACACCATAACAATAAACTCAGAGACATGAATTTGCTGTAGGCTCTTAACTCACAGGCTAACCATCTCAAATCAGATAAAAAAGTTAAAGAAGGATTGGGTCTAAGCTTTGCATTCCTAAATGTGTTACATAGGCACAATGTCTATGAGAGAAACAATATTAATCTCACTTCTATATCAGTAAGAAACTCGTACCAGTGAAAACCTTAAATTTAAAATCAAAATAAATTTTGTACCATTTAAGAAATTATAACTTCAGCTTTATAACATTTATACAGATTTCTGCCAGTAGGTTATGGCTATGCAATAAATCCTAGGTGTTCCTCCCTGTTCCAACTAGACTACTTTTCCCTAGAAAGATAGCCCAATATTAACCACCTGAGTCCCAAGCCCAGGGAATAGGGATGCTGACTCTTCATTAACTTCTTCAAGCTGTTTATGGGTCTTAGGTGTTGAGGTATTAGAAGAGGGGTGGGGGGAAGAGTAAATTGATAATCCTCTGATGTCTGTGTCTTCACTGCATTCAGCTGAGATTCCAGAACATCAGAGGTTCGAGCAGGTCTGCTTAGCTTGCTTGATAAGTAGATACACCAAGGCTGTGTATTCTGCAATATACAAGTCTCAAAACAAATTTTAGTATCAAGATATTGTTTTCCTTGAATTCTGGAATCTAGTCTTCTGGTGGCCTGTCTCTATCATATCTAATCCATATAATTCTGGGACTTTCTATGAGGGTGTGCTCCCATCATCCTCCCATTCCCGCCTCCCTGCTCTCAAATTCCCCAACACTAGGGCATCCAAACTATTGGGTACCAAGGCCGTCCACTTCCACTGATGCCTGAAAAGGCCACCATCAACTACCTATACAGGTGGAGCCATGAGTCCCTCCCTCCCTTTGTGTTCTCTGGCTGGAGGTTTTAGAATGGCTTCTCTAGCTTGTTTCTTAGGACCATTTGCTTGAATAATTGCTTTCTAGCCTTTTACTCTAAGGTAGCGTCTGTCTTTGTCACTGAAGTGGGTTTCCTGTATACAGCAAAATGCTGCATTGTGTTTATGTATACAGTCCGTTAGCCTATGTCTTTTTATTGGGGAATTGATTTCATTGGTGTTAAGAGATATTAAAGAACAGTGATTGTTGCTTCCTATTATTTTTGCTATTAAGGGTGGAATTATCTTTGTGTAGCTCTCTTCTTTTAGATTTGTTGGAAGAGGATTACATTCTTGCTCTGTCTAGGGTATAATTTCCCCTCCTTGTATTGGAGCTTTCCCACTAATATCCTTTGTAATGCTGGGTTTGCGGAAATATGTTGTGTAAATTTGGTTTTGTCATGGAATATCTTGGTTTCTCCATCTATTGTAATTGAGAGTTTTGCTGGATATAGTAGCCTGCGCTGGCAATTGTGTTCTCTTAGGGTCTGTATGATGTCAGTCCAGGATCTTTTGGCTTTTATAGTATCTGGTGAGAAGTCTGGTGTAATTCTCATACATCTGCCTTTATAAGTTACTTGGCCTTTTTCCCTGACTACTTTTAATATTATTTCTTTGTTTTGTACATTTAGTGTTTTGATTATTATGTGACATAGGTATTTCTTTTCTGGTCTAGTCTATTTGGCATTCTCTAGGCTTCTTGTATGTTTATGGGCTTCTCATTCTTTAGGTTAGGGAAGTTTTCTTCTATAATTTTGTTTAAGATATTTATTGGCCCTTTAAGTTGGGAATCTTCACTCTCACCTATGCCTATTATCCTTAGGTTTTTTTCTTTTCATTGTCTCCTGGATTTCCTGGATGTTTTGTGTTAAGGACCTTTTTCATTTTGCATTTTCCTTGACAGTTGTGTCAATGTTTTCTATGGTATCTTCTGCACATGAGATTCTCTCTTCTATCTCTTGTATTCTGTTGGTGATGCTTACATCTATGACTCCTGAGTTTTTTCCCTAGATTTTCTATCTCCAGGGTAGTCTCCCTTTGTGATTTCTTTATTGTTTCTACTTCCATTTTTATGTCCTCAATGGATTTGTTCAATTACTTTACCTGTTTGGTTGTGTTCTCTTGTAATTCTTTAAGGGATTTTTGTGTTTCCTCTTTAAGGGCTTCTACCTTTTTACCTGTGTTCTCCTCAAATTCTTTGAGAGCATTATTTATGTCCCCCTTAAAGTCCTCTATCACCATCATTAGAAGTGATTTTAATGATGCCAAGTATCCTGGGTTACTGATGCTTATGTTCTTGTGCTTGCCGTTCACCATCTGGATCACCTTAGAGCTACCTGCCCTGTCTCTTACTGGAGCCTGTGTTTCCTATTATCTTGGTTGTTTCAGAGCTGTGTGGGGTGGGTGTTACTACTAGGGTTAGAGCTGGGGGCCCAAGTTCTGTTCAGTGCTTGGGTCCAGACTGGAAGGAACTAGTGCTCCAGGCCAGGAGTGAATTTCTGGATCCTAGTGGGTCCCAGTTACTCCCTGTTTGGGGCGGGTGTTGCTGTCTCCTTACCTAAGATGCTTCCCAGGTTAGAGCTCCTAGGAGGCCCACTTCCTCTTGGTTTTGTGAGATTGGGTGCAGAGCAGCTGCTCGCTATCTGCTCAGTGCTCAGGCCCAGACCAGAAGGACCTATTTTGTTTCTTATTATAGTCAAGAATATATATCAAATTTCTATCCAACTACTTAGCATTGCCACATAATAGAATTTAGTTCTAGGTATTAAGTAACATGGCTTCTATGAGGTCTAATGGAGTGAACACTTAATTTCCAAACTTCTGGATTTTTATATTGTATTTGTGAATAATCACTATATCCAAAAATAGGAAGCCATGTATATTTTCTATTGCATATTTAGTATCCTTGAATAAATTTCTTAATGTTCATAATTATGTTTTATTTTTGACAATCTGTGATGCATGAGGAAATATTTTTCACTGTAGCACTAAACTAGATACTTTTAATCTTTCCCTATTATATATTACATTCTTTCATCTCATATAATTTTACTTCTATTGTTATAGATGTAGGAATCTCAAAGCCTGAGTAAGTTTAACTGAGACACAGAAGCTGAAGAGACCAGTCACCTTCTCTTTGTAGTCTCTTACATGGGAAAAGCATACAAAACCTAGAACAGGTTTTACTTGCACTACACATAGCTTGTGGCGAATTGTTATGCTACCCAGGCATAAATCATAGATAAAAAAGTATCAGACACCTTAGTATTGATGGCTCTGAGCCCTTCATAGGCTGAAACACCAAAATCCAGAGGCTTTCAGACCTAAGACCTGACAATCACCTGCTTATGGTTCTAGGCTCATAAAGTCACTTACTTGTTGCTCTGGGAGTCATGGCTGTAGCTGATTACTCATAGTCAGTTTACCAATGAGCAGTCCACAGTGTTGGGTCTCTAGAGCTTTGAGTCTCGAGGCTTGCAGTCCTTGGAGTCAAAGCTTCTTCTTCCTTCTCATCTTCATACATTCTCTGTATTTCATACTCTCAGCCTGTCCTTTTTCTTCATCCTTCTGAATTCTTCCAACATCCTTCTAGTGGCTTCTTTTAAGTTCCATGCTTGTTAACTCAAACTCCTCTTCTAGCTGTTGGCAGTAATATCTCAAGTTTTCTGGTATTCCTGCCAGTCAAACTTGTCTTTTTTTAAAAATTTTCATCGACTATTGTACCTATAATCAAGACCACAAGTAAGAACCTGGCCATTTCAGAGAAGCATTTACTTATGCCTGATGTTACAGCACAGGCATGTGTGTTACAGTATGGAGGAGAAGGCTCCTGGACCCATGTGTGAAGACAGAATAATATGTTAATATAACAAGGATCATCCATCACAGTGTAGCTTCCAAATCTACCAATCACAAGACTTTTGTAATGATTAATTTGAAGATTAATATTGTGTTAGTTGTTGGCCTTTTACTGAATCCCTAGAACTGAGTGATTCCCCATCAATACTGATTGAAAAGAGCTACAGAGAAACCACATTTCCAGTTCACCAATGTATGTCTACTAGAAAGTATAAATTTTCTAGTCTGGTGGAATTTTATGGAGCCATTTTGAAAAGAGTCTGTAGATTCAGCCACACTATGGTTAGCAAGTTACATCCATCTAGCATATTCTTCAGGGTAACTATCCCTCAAAGTCTCAAAGTAGCCATATTGTCACAATGTCATTCAGTGAATTGCTAGTAGGAAACATTCTTAGGTTGACAGTATTCTGCCAGAGCAATTGGGCACAAGGCAGTGTCTGGCAGCTGTCAACAAAAGGATTAGATTGAACAGGTCTCTAACAGCTTACCTTAATTAAAGGAAACACAGTTTTTAAAATGAGCTTGCAATAAAGAACTATAATTAGCATTAACATTCTCAGCACAATTTAACAATTCTTAACTCATAGCCAAACATTTTTTAAGGAGTCTTGGGTCGTCTTTATTTATCCTATTCACAGAATTTTCGTTCTAGAATTAGATAACTGTTTTGAGCTTCTCTGATATTTAATACTCCTCTAATCTTAGTATATGACATCTGGATGTTCTACAATTGAACATAAACCCGAAAATAAATACAGAAGTTAAGAACAGATTCTACTGTTTAATGGCTAAGTCTTTATATTTTCCAATAACTCTTTCAGATATTAGTTATTTATTGGACCCTGAGATGATTCACAATGTCAGTCTAATTTAGCTGTAAACCAGAGGTTCCCAGAGTCCTCTCCTCAGCAACTTCATGTTAATAGTTTGTTGGAAAAATTACTAAAGTATAGGAAACATGTTTGGTTCTTATTCCAGATACTTACTAAGGAAGTTTTAAATATACAAATGAACATCAATATGAAGAAACACATATGTCCATATTCCTAGTCACAAGTATGTGAACTTCTCCTCTTTGGTATTTGAGTAAGTTACTGTGTTAGCTGTTCACATGCACCTGGGACAAAATTTTTAATTAAATCAACGTTGGGAAAGAAGTATTTACTTTGGCATAAGTTAGAAGGGAAGGTCAGGATGACAGAGAGGTCACAGGAGTGCGAGTGTGTGGCTTCTGGTCAACATGAATCCAGTCAGGAAGGAAAGTGAGAGTGAGACCAAAGCCAGTGAAAGCTCCTTTTCTCCATTTCATTGATTCTAGAACCTTGGCCCATTCAATCATGTTTCTAAATATAGGAAGAGTTTTCTGACTCTAGACAATCTAATTGAGACAATTTTAACATTCAGAATCTGTCTTTTAGGTGTTCTGAAGTTCAAGATTCAAGTCAATCAACTTACAGTGAGCTCCTAATATTAAAAAGCCGTAAAGTTCCAATATACAATAGCACAGAAAAAAATATTATTCTAAAGGCAAAGAAATGAGGCATAGGAATGATTGCTTGAGAAAAAAAAAAAAGACTGAAACCCATTTGGAATTATCTGGGCTCCAAAGAGCTTGGGTAGTCAGTCTCATGCCTCCAGCTCAGCCAGCCATATACATAACTTTGTTGATGTACATACTTAAAATCGGCCTCTGGCTCAGGCTGACCATCTAAGCTGCAGTGGCTCTGCCTAGCTCAGCCTCCATGTTTCTCAGCCGGAGGCCACATGCACACAGCAGCTAGAACTGGCCAGCCAGAAATACCACACCTGTCACCCAGGAGACACCAGCATGGGAGATGGCTCTGCCAATCTTGCATGCTGTCTCCGCAGGGCTGGGCATTGCCCAGACCATCCCGCCATCCATGCAGGCCCAGTAATAAAATGAGACTCTAATGCTTAAAGATTAATCAAAGGCTTTGTATGTTTGGCAATGCTCAATAGTAGTATGGCCATACAATGAGAGTTGTTTCCCAATTAGCTAACCTAAATAAAAGTTATTACCAAGACTGCTTTCCATACCTTCATGGCTTTCCTTTGCTCCTACATCTCTTCTCTCTCTAGCTCCTCCCTTTCTTTTCTCCTCTTCCTTTCCTAACTCCTCCCATCTTAGCTCCTCCTACATTACTTCTCTTGGGGATTCTCTACCTTACTCACTATTTTATCTTGGAGGATGGACAGCTTATGTTCTGAGCATTACCAACATCTAGAGGACTCCATTAAAATTTAAATTTCTCCTTTAGAGGTTCAGGAAACAACCTTTAAAAGCGTTCTTACATGGACTCTGCCCTGCTTCCCACAGCCTTAACTCAATCTTTCTGAAACAGTCAGCGAAGACAGCATAACATTTTAATCATTCTCTCATGTCTGTAAACCAGGTGCCATATGCATCACAATGTCAAATTCTGTTGCCAGTTCCAGATAGAGCCTTACTCTCTTTGACCAGCGTTACATTTCCTTGTTTTTTTTTTTTTTTCAATTTTATTCAGAAAACTCTTAGTTTGGGCTCTCACCTTTAAAAATATTTGTATTTTAACAAGTTGGAGCCTTTGAGGGCTGGGGTGTTGCTTTCAGGATACTTTTTCTACTGGTTTACTGAGTAACTCAATGAGAATTACAGATTTCACTGCTCTAACTTTAAACTTGCTGTGTTTTCTACCTATTAAACTGCAGTTTGTAAAATGTTCTTCTGCTCCAACTTCTATTCATTTTCACTGTAGATGTGTATGTGTGTGAATATATATATATATATATATATATATATATATATATATATATATATA
>NW_021604767.1:3155398-3205652 GCF_004785775.1 Grammomys surdaster
TATATATATATATATATATATATATATATATATATATATATATATATGCAAGAAGCAATATCTAGCCACATCCTGAATGTTCTGTCTTGACATTTTCTTCGTCAAACAAATTAACCCATTACCTCTGTTTCTAACTTTCCCACTCCACTTCTCAGTACATGGGCAGAATACTGCCAGATTCTGTGCCAGAAAATTATATGAGTGGGCCCATAGCCCATTTCTTGACAGAATCCTTATTCTCTTTAGAAAATTCTTAAGACAAACCCTCTTTTTATCTTAATTTCTCTCACCATTCTGTATGCCTGTCTTCTACCTAGGTGGCCAGTTAAACTCTGCTTACAGTATTAAAGGGGATTTTTTCTGAAAGTTCCAAAGTCTTTCACTGTCTTCCATCAAATCAGTTTCTAAGAGTTATGGACAATGTATTTAGACTCATCGTGACATTTTCTGCCCCTTTCTGATACCATTTTTCTATATTAGGTACACTGCTAGAACAAACTAACCTGAACAGGGTAGTTAAGAAGGAGGTCTTGGTCTTGGCTTACAGTTCAAAAGGAAGTTTATCATAACAGCAGGGACATGAGGTTTCTTGTCAAACTTCATCTACAATCAGCAAGCACAAATACATCAAAGTTGTGGGAAAAAAGGCTACAGTGGTGGTCCTGGAGACTTTCCACACTGGCAGGTCCCACATACAGGAGAAAGGTCTGGGGTTCTAAAGGCTGGAGGCTTTGGCAGCGGCAGACCCCAATGACACGAGGAAGTCTTTGGTTCCAGAAAGGTTTACTTTCATGGCAGATTGTAAATGGATTTGGATGTACCCCCACACTACTCAGGCCAGACCCGAGTTAAATACGAATGGAGAAAGGGGGAGGTTCTGGGGAAGAATGCTTAATTTGCTCCACTCTCTGGCCTTCATTAGTATTTAAATCCCTAGGGCCTGAGGCCTATGGTCATGCCCTCTACCTGTGCACTTTGGGAGGGGTTGTAATGGCCTACCTGACTGAACAATGTAGGTCCATGGAGATGAGACTATGCGTCAGGACTCTAGGTTCTGGGGACGTGGCCAAATGCCTGCTGTTTCTCACTTAGAGGCTCAGGGTTCCAGGCCTATGCCCAGCCATGAACCAGGCAGGATACCCTTACGCAGTCCCACACAAAGAGAGTATTCATTTTCTTTTTCTTATTTCTAAATGAAGACTAAGACATGTTTAGTGTCTGTCTTCCCATCTCAATTGACCTTTTCTAGATAATCTCCCACAGACATATGCACTGGCTGATCTCATCAAGATGCTACTTCATTAGCATTCCAAAAAGTTTTCCTTCTACATGATTCTATAATATACATTCAGATTAGCAGTTGATATTACCAGTCACACCTATGTCTGGTCACTCCTATTATCCCAATCAGATGCTTTCTAAACTGCATTGTTTTGAATTTCTATGGAAGTTTTACATTACAGGAATTGTTGGTTGACTAATTTGTTGTTGTTATTTTTAAATACATTTCTCTTTTGTGGTTGAAGTGGTTTGGATCAGTATATTGACCCTGTTACTTGTTACTTCTTCCTTTGGCAACCAGATCTCTTGGTTTTATTAAAGTCATCTATTAATATAAAGTCTTCAGTATTTTAAAAAGGATTCATTTAACTAAAAGACGTTCATTTCATCTCAATATTCTTAAATTTGTTCATGAATTTAGAAGTAGTTAAAAATATTAAACATTATATTCTCACCACCCATGTCACTTAGGAAGCTGCACAGGTTTGGAAAGGGCTCTACCAAGATCCATGGATAAAGACCTAATATAGATTTTTTTTCAACCCAGAGACTGAAATCATTGTCCAGTCTGATAGCACTACTGGGAAGTGGTTAAAGCTTTAAGAACTAAAGTCAAGTTGGAGAGATCCGAAGATATTATTTTTAAAGGGTTGTAATTCTCTCTCTTTCTCTCCCTCCCTCCCCCTCCTCTGTGTGTGTCTCTCTGTCTTTGTCTGTCTCTATCTCTTAGTTGTTTTTAGTGGTTTTTCTTTTGTAGTTTACTTATAAAGCATGTAGTCAACACCCAATTAGCCATCAGATACTTGCTGCATAATATATTTCTTTAAAGGTTACTTCATTCAGCCAAAGATAGAATCTCAAATTAATCATAACCCCTTAAAATATGATATATCCAATGTATATTTATGTTCCTAGCAATTTAGGTAAATTGTGAACAACTTAGTTTACAACAGTTTTACTCATAGGGGCTGTAATTTTAAGAAAGTCCTATAATCAAATGGAGAAGTCACAAATTTCTTATAACAATTAGTTCAGTCTAGTTTTAGTTCTTTGATTCTGCATAGTTTGTTTTACAATATTATAACTGGAAGCACAGGTGTTACTAACTATGAAGTCTTTATAATGATAAAATCCTGATGAATGGAAAATATGAAAGACAGTAAATTAGGTATTTGAGTATGACTTGACCACTAAACAGATGTAGTATAATGAGTTATAATCTGAAGAAATCCTTCTGTGTTCATGTGGACTTATAAAGCACCCAGAAATCATCACTGCCAATTGTCCACAGAAAAATTCATGGTAAGTTGTTAATCATTTTCTAGACCACTCAGTAGAAAGATTGAAGGCAGAGAATACAATTTGGGAGATTTGACCTGGAGAATAGGGTTGAAAAAATTCTATACACTTCCAGCTTTCTTTTTATTTGTTATTCAAGTATGAGGTTAGAGATATAGCTTGGTTGCTATGAGACTTCCTTTTCATTAATGAAAGTCTATATAGGTTTCATTGGAACTGAAAAAAAACATTGCACATGATAGCACATGCCTATAAACCTATGACTCAATGGGTGGAGCAAAGTCTCAAATATACAGTCAGAGATAGAAATAGAGATAAAGATAGGCAAATAGATTAGAGAGAGAGAGAGAGAGAGAGAGAGAGAGAGGGGAGGGAAGGAGGGAGAGAGAGAGAGAAATGATAGATAAATGGAGCAGTAAACTAAAGAACAAGGACCAAGAACCATGCTGTCCCAAGACCCATGCTTTGACGCTTAGGAAAGACTAAATGAAACATTTTCTTTTAAAATGTTTTACATTTTGAAGATTTTAAAATTTATTTTAATTATATAGGTGTGGCTTTTGCACATGACCGCAGATGACAATAGACATTGGAAGCATGAGATCACTTGAAACTTGGCTAATCAGTTGCTAAAATGTATACTGTGAACTGAACTTGGGTTATGTGCAAAAGCAGTTTGCATTCTTTTTTTTTTAATAATTTATTTTTTCTCAAATCGTAATTCATTGACACAGGGGTTATAAACACAGATAGGCAGGATGTGGGGAAGGGAATGACACTGGACTGTGGGTGTTCAGGAGGAATACAGATATCATCAGAACTGGGTATCGGCTGGGTGAAGGTTCAGGGGACAAGTCACTATGACTCTGCCTATGACTCGCTTGTCCTTATCTAAGTTGGTATTGTCTGTCCAGGCTACCTATTTACAAGGTCTGTAACTACTCAGGCTTGTAAATTTCCACAAAAGCTGCCTGTTTACATTAGCTTATAGCCATTTGTTTCGATGTTTTTCCGCTGAGACCGAAGACTTTGTATTAGTATACATTTATGACAGGCCTATTGCTGATTTTAGGCCTATGGCTGATTTTAGGCCTTCAGTGGGTAAGCAGGGCTTCCCCTGACATCTCCTCCCTTCTCTAAGTATAGAAGGGCTGTGGCGATTCTAATCTGGTGGGATTGCAAGCTGGTACAACCAATCTGGAAATTTTTCTAGAGGATCTTCAGAAAATTAAACTTAGCATTACCTGAGGACCCAGCTATGCCACTCCTGGGCATATACCCAAAAGATGTTTGAACATACAACAGGGACACAAGCTCCACCATGTTCATAGCAGCCTTATTTATAATAGCCAGAAGTTGGAAAGAACCCAGATGCCCTTCAACAGAAGAATGGATGCAGAAAATGTGGTACATTTATACAATGGAGTACTACTCAGCTATTAAAAACAATGAGTTCATGAAATTCTTAGGCAAATGGATGGAGCTGGAAAATATCATCTTGAGTGAGGAGACCCAATCTCAAAAGAACATACATGGTATGCACTCACTGATAAGTGGATATTAGCCCAAAAGCTCACAATTTCTAAGAAACAATGTATAGACCACATTAAACTCACATAGAAGAAGGAAGACCAAAGTGTGGATGCTTTGGTCCTTTCTAGAAGGAGTATCAAAAGTTTCAACCAGAGCTCCTAAAGTCTAAACCACCAGCCAGAGAGCAGAGAAAAGCTGATGGGATGGATTTGATCAACTTTTATGTGCACTAAAATAGTAAAATTTAAATTAAAACTCTTAGTTCAGGAAACAATTCAGAATATGAATATCAAATTGACAATTTAGGTTATATTCCCTATAAGCACCTGATAATTATTAAAACTAGATAATAAATGAGTTTAGATAAACTGTGAGACTTCTTAATAACTAATTCAATATATTTGTCTAATGAAATATGAATATAGAATAGAGGTTTATAATAGATAAATAAATAAACAAATAAATAATATCTTAGTCTTTATTTAGTTTTGCTATTAGGGAGAGGAATAAGGAGGAAACCACACAAAGCTTCACATTAACACTCACTTGAGAATAAGTAATTCTAATATTATTATGCATGTAAACTTAAATAAATACTACCTCTCTTTTATGTAAAACACTGAGCAAAATTTATGACAGGTGACACATTTTTAGAAAAAAGTGGAAGACTGTGTGCAATGTAACTATGTAAATGAAATATGTATTCAGGTAGAAGGCCATTTTTGAGTTGTAGATGAATTGATCTCTTCCAGTTCTCACATAATGTCTTATTATATCTCCATAACGTCATGGATGTTCCTATTCACAATTATTTAATTGACTTTTCATAATTACAGCTTGTAATGCAGCTCTATTATTAAAAGGCTTTTCTATTTGAATTATTTAATTCAAAACGTTATGTAAAATCTGTTTGGTTTCTACTCTAATGGACATTATATCTGCATCTAGCATTTCTCAATAGTGAGTCCTGACACCTTCTCTCATTTGAATGATGTGATTAGCTGTTTTAAATGAGGTAAATGTTCTTCAAAGCATTATAAATTACACTTAAGTATCTGGTAATGTGTTTAAATGCTCAACACACCAACAATGTCTTGGGGAATCAATAATGAAGCTTAATTCAATCTACTGCAGCACTGCTTGCTAGTACAGTGTTTAAAAATTTAACAGTATTTAAACCATTGAGAACTCTTCAGCATTTTTAGTAGTTGTTTTTAAAGCTATATTTTCCTTCCTTGTGTAAGCATTTGAAAGCTCATTGTGCTTTTGATTCTTTGTTTGGTTTTCTCCATTGAGGACAACTACCTTAGCTCATCATTTATTACTGAAAGTCCTGTCAGAATAGAAATAGGTTCACTCATCAGAGATAACTACAGAGAACACTATAGGGAGAATCAGAGTTCGCCCTTAATGGTTCATATTAAAGAAAAGAAAACATTGTATTCCAGGGTGTAAATATGTAACTGGAAGCAACACAGGCAAGCAGGGTAGATATCAGTCTTGACTTCTCTCCTACTGACAGTTTCAGTTGACATTCTTTTCACTTTGGTCACTACATCAAATGATATTTGAAAGCAACAAATTAAACACCCAAAGTTCTATTAGTTTATATTCCTGCTATTGAGTTAACCATCAATTATACAAATGATAGCATATAGGGTTTTCTTTGACAAATAATAAATCAGAGTATACTATAGAAGCATTGATGTTTTCAAGTTCTCAGACTTATTTGAAGTTCAGAATTTAAATATAGTAATGTTTTGAGGAAAATCCATTTTATTGAAAAATATTTTAATATGTACATTTGTACATTGATACATGTTTATATCTGCCAACCTCTGACATCTATCAACTACCTCTTGCTGTCTCTCACCTGTTTATCAATCATCTACCTATTTTGCATAAATGTCTGTGAATTATTTGACTTCTTATTTTTAATCGATTTAAAAATAGATACTCACCACTTTCCTATGTACTCAAATCCTCTCTCTCTCTCTCTCTCTCTCTCTCTCTCTCTCTCTGTGTGTGTGTGTGTGTGTGTATGTGTGTGTGTGTGTCTCATTATAATACAAACAAGCATCTAAAACAAGAAAATAAAATAGAAAAAAGAATCTATTTATTGTTTAATTGAACCTGAAAAAAACTACTCTTACTGATAATTTCTGGAAAGCTAAAATAGTTTACTATTTTCTAGCATAATTTTTGAGGTTCTCAAATTGTCAGAAATATCTCTGAGTAGAATTTAGAGTAGTTATTTTCTTTCTGATTACCACAGAAAGAGGGAGTTCACAGTTTTCTCAAATCTTATTTTTTTCTTTTTTCTGATGTTGCTTATACATGAAAACCAGAAAGTGGTTTCAAATATGTTGAAATAAAAAGGTAGCTTTTTGTGTTCAGTATGTTGTATATTTCATAATTAATTTTAAGAAACTTTCTAATTCAGTGTTACTCTGAAGAGATATTAGCCCCTATACACATTTTAGAATTATCCCTTATACACATTTCAGAATTGTTTGTTCTGAGTAAAGATGGTATATAAACAAAAATCATTTTGTTGGTTAAAAATAAAGGTTAGTATCCTATTAGCAAACATTTTGATTTTGTTATGTAGAAAGTATCAAAGAAATACTTTGCTAGAACATTTTATCAAAATGGACTTCTGGGGATGGTTATCTAGGGATTAAGGTGGTCTTTTAAGTTGGAAAAATTCTGTTCCTCTTGAACTTTGAGATTTTTAGTTTGTGTGTTAATATATTCAAAACAAAAATGAAATATAATTTAAGAAGATAAGAATACAATCTAAGCAGGGATAATGTTATGAACTCAAAGACATTACCAAACAAAGGCAACTATCAATAACAGGATAATACAAATTAAACTTCTTTATATTCTCTTACTTGGTGTAAGAGAATATGACAATGATAATTTTATTTTTTAAATCATTTAAAATAATCAAGCAGATTTGATATTTTGTTTTTAAAAAGTTAATTCAATGCAACATAGGAAGATTGCTGTTAGTAACAGAAGAAAAGAGAATTAAGCACTAATAATATTTTATTTCAATATATGCATATATATATGTGTGTGTGTGTGTGTGTGTGTGTGTGTGTATGGTTGTACTAGACAGATTTATATAGGAATAAAATATACTGTATGAAATGATAAGAAATTTACAAATAGTAGGATAAAAATGGATAGAGTGTGAAATGAGCCTTGAGTTACTAAGCCAGATATTGATTAGTATCTATATAACTGTAAGCATACGTACAAACCATCCTGAAGACTCTTCCTATGATATTTTAGCTTATTCCTACAATACGTTGCATATAACTATTGCTATGAGAAAATTCAGAATAAAAGACAACAATTCATTGCTTTACCCCAATAATTAATGAAGCAGAACTAAGTTAAACAATTCTTGATTCATATACATATATTATATACAATATATATATACATATATATCACACATATATTAATTATATATGAGAGAATGCATCCTAAAATATATTATTAAACAAAAAATAAAAATTTAAAACATTTTTACAACAATCACCTTCTCCTTTTGAAAATGTTTCAATCAGAAGAAATCACTATATAATATACAGTATATAAGTAATTCATGTATAATACAGATATGGAGTAACAGTGGAATTCTTCCTTTATCTACATTCTTGTCATAATTACTCTTTTATTCCTGGGATAAAACATTTGATCAAGACAATGTTGAGAAGAATGGAGAAAGAATTTATTGGAGCCTATAGTTCCAGAGAATGATTTCATGACCATTAAGACAGGAAACATGGCAGCAGGCAGCGGATAGTGGGCAGCAGGTTACATGAATGGTCCTAAAGCTAAGAACTTAAATATTGGTGCATACATAGGAGTAAGAAGGAGAACTAAGGATATGTGGGGGTTTTGATACCTCAAATCCCACCCCTTGTGACACTCTTACTGCAACAAGGCCACACCTCCAGATCCGTCCCAAACAATTCCACTAACTGCAGACCAACATTAAAATATATCAACCTATGTGGACCATTCACTTTCCAACAACCACATCCTTTATTTTCAATCTCAATTCCTAATACATTATTGACTTGTATAATTCCTGGTTTTCTGTACATTATAAACGTACTGAATTCAGTGGACACAGAGGCACACATATAGTTAAGTAATAGACAAATACATACATAAAAGCAATAAGAAAACTGCAGCATGTAATAATTTTTATAACTTTGGCTTTAAATCTTAATATATTTTGTGAGCTGTCCACATTTTTGTACTAGATTTTCACTTTTTAAATAGTTGTACTAGCTAGTGCTATATGGATTGAGTATAGTTTGATTAAATACTTATTATTCATCATGTTAACACTTTTTATGTCATTTAATATGAAACTGCACCTTTTGTTCCTCAGGTATAGTGGAAGAAATGTCGTAAACTTGATTGATAGTACCTATTTGTCTTTCAGAAGGCAAAACGTTAAAACAATCATTAGTCACTACACTTTCCACATCAGAAACTACTTTTGATTTTAAAATTTGAGGTACTTTTTAGTAGTTTATTTTATATTTGCATGATCTACCTATATACTCAATATATTTCATTGAAAAATGTCGGTACATAAATAACACTCATTGTAAAAGCAAAAATGATCAGTAATGTAGGTCAGATATTTACTCAGATTAGAGATTTTCATTCTAATAAAGAAAATACTTAAAATACAATGTATATCACTAAATTTGAGTCCATTTTTGTTGTTTCTGCATAGAAGGTTTTAGGGCTGACCACTCTCTATTTGACAGCCAATAAAAGGGCTCATCCCTTAGAGACACTAATTCTCCTTCCCCCTACAATTATTAGTTGCCTGGTCTTTGCCTAGGATGGAGACATCATAAAATCTTTACCCTTCCATTGTCTATTTTATTGCCAGTGTTCCAGTCTTGCTTCTACATCCATTTCAGGAGACATCAGTTCACTGTGGAATTTCTAGTATTTTGTTTCTTAGAATATCCCTGTCTCCCTCTTCTGTAATGTTTCCTGAGCCATAGGTGCAACAGCAGTAAGGTAGCTGTTTCAGTTTTAGCTGGGTTGCCTAAGAGCATGGTATCTCTTGTGGTTTCTGTGATAGTCTCCATTTACTGTGAAGAGAACCTTCGTTAATGGTGAGCAGCAGTACACTTATCTGTGGGTATGCAAATAAATCTAAGAATATAGATAACCAGAATTTACAAATAACTCAACAAAAAAAGAATAAAGGAAACAATGGCTGAATTAAAAATGGGCAAAGCTGCTTACCCACTGAAGGCCTAAAATCAGCCATAGGCCTAAAATCAGCAATAGGGCTGTCATACATGTATACTAACACCAAGTCTTGGCTCTCAGTGGAAAAACATTGAAACAGATGGCTATAGCTAATGTAAACAGGCAGCTTTTGTGGAAATTTACCAGCCTGAGTAGTCATAGACCTTGTAAATAGGTAGTCTTGGCAGACAATACCAACTTAGATAAGGACAAGCGAGTCATAGGCAGAATCATAATGACTTGTCCCCTGAACCTTCACCCAGCCGATACCCGGTTCTGAAGATATCTGTATTCCCCCGAACTCCCACACTCCAGTGTCATTCCCTTCCCCACATCCTGCCTTTCTGTGTTTATAACCCCTGTGTGAATGAATTACAATTTGAGAAAAATAAATTATAAAAAATAAAAATAAAAAATAAAAAAATATGAGCAAAGAAAACAAATCTCATACGAATTCAACAAAGATTAATTTTTAAAAATCATGGGATTGAAAGAGAACAACTTATATTACATAACTGTGTGTGGAGACAATTTAATCTAGCAACATGACTGCTTGGGCAAAGGATGACATTCAAAACCTAGGTGTATGTGATCTGGCTGGAATGCAGGCATGTCACACACCTTTAATCCTAACCAATGAAGTGTAACTGAGAGGCAGACAAGTGTTGAATGACAGAAAGATATGACAGAAAGACTCAGAAAGAATATGCCCAACTTTCATGAGAACAGACAGAAAAAGAGGCTACTTAGCAGCACAGAAAAGAGAGGAAAAGAGAGAGGAGGCAGCTTTACCAGGACAGTTTCACAGATAACTGTTGCAGATGAAAACTGAACAAGCCAGAGAATAAGAATGAGCCAGAAGATTATAACAAACTGCCTGAGTTTGATTAAGGCCAACCAGAGAAATTCAGGGAGTAGCTGAAGGAAGCCAGTTTGAATTATTCCATGTAGACAGGCATGAATCAGCCAGCCAACGTTCAGAAGGAACCTGAAAGCGTGAGCTTATTTAGCAGTAAGCCTTTGAGATGACAATTACATCTGGAGAATACAAGTTACTTTTGCATCAGTGATGTGATATTATAATTTCAAGAAAAACTAAATAACAAAAATGGACTAAACATATTAATCATTGAGTTCCTAATGGAAGAAATAAAATGATTAAGGAATATCTCAAAAATTGTTTATCATACTTAGCAATGCCAGACATGTAAATTAAAATAACTAAGATTTTGTTATACCTCACTCAAAATGCCTAAGACTGACAACTGGCAACAAATGCTTACAAGTTGTGTAGAAGGATGAATCTCCATTTACTGTTAGTGAGAATGCAAACTGATGCTGCATATGCTGGATATCAGAATGGAGAATTATCAAAAAACGTGCTACTGAGAAAAATGTGCAAAAATTCTATCAAAAAATTTTCCAGTTTTCTTTGAGACATAGAATGAATACTTGAATCACACAAAATAAAGATACTAAGAAACTAGGCAGTAAGCTATTGAAAGAAGAAGGTATTCTTCCCGGTCTTAGGAGACTCTGGGATATCCCAAGAAGAACACAAAACCAATGTAGTGAGGAGGTAGTCTTCATGAACAGCTCAGGATTCTATAACGGCTCTTTGAAGAGCTACACTGAAGAGCAGAGTGCACAAAGGTGAACTCAGTCTCACCAAACTCTGATGAAGTTTCATGTCCTTAGCCCAGTGCCTTGTTGGATAGACGTGATAGAGTTTTCAGGGATGGAAGGGGGATGGGAATTCATCAGATGATAACAATACCATACATAGCCTTTTAAATAGATATTATAATATTGACTAAAAATGAGATTCATCCAAGAACTAATTTGTGAGTTACAATTAAAAAGTTTAGTAATAAACCTTACAGTAACTGTAAAATTCAATAGCACCAATGCAACCATTAGAAAAGAAAGCAAATGTCATCTGAGAGATAAAATCTAAAGTATCTGGCAAAGACTATACAAATAAGAAAGTTCATCAATATCAAAATTTATGAGAAGCCATAACAAAGAAATATAATTTACAGAAACAGGCATGGTGAACAAATATGTAATGAATTGAATTCCAAGGCAGAAACATAATAAAAAAAATGATAAGAAAATCTCAACAAAACTAAGGATAATTTCCTGCTACAGCTCATCATTAATGTAGTTCATCAACAAGAAACAGGGTATTTTATAATTTTACATGTGTCTCTTAAGGTGTCTTTATCAAAGATTACTGCTACCCATGTAATTGTTAGGGAAAAATTTCACCAACTAACAGTTTCAATGATGGAGTCATGTTGAATCTAATACCAGAAACATGGAGAAAGAGCAGATACTTCTCTGAAATATCTAGAAAGTTTTTCAGAGACAAAAATAAATTGTAGACAATATTTTAAGCCATAGAAAGTCAGCCTTGCAAACTGAGTATGAAACTTTGCATTATAAAATATTTCACTGATAAAGAGAAATCACATATGCTTTATATTAGTGTTCATGAAATAGAAGAGACAGATGAGACATAGTGAAAAGAAATAATAAATAAATAAGAGAAATAGTTGGAAGAATTTTAGACAAGTATTAGAGGGAACACAGCCTTAGAAAATAAGTCCTTGGGCTGGAGAGATGGCTCAGTGGTTAAGAACACTGACTGATCTTCCAGGGGTCCTGAGATCAATTCCCAGCAACCACATGGTAGCTCACAACCACCTGTAATGGGAATCTGATGCCCTCTTCCGGTGTGTCTCAAGACAGTGTACTCACCTTCTTAAAATAAATAAATAAATCTTTTTAAAAAAGTAAGTCCTTATAGAGCCAAACTTGTTCCTCCTGTGGTCATGATATTGTTTGTAAACTCAAGTTTTCCTGAGTGAGAAGCTGGGTCTTCAGTTTGTTAGTATTGAGGTGATAGAACATTTCAGAGATCTAAGCTAGTGAGAGCACTTCCTTCAATGTAGGATGTACTTCTTGTAAGAGCCTTGATTAAGTTAGACTTCATTAGTTCAATATTGTACACTGAAGAAGCTCTACCTTTTGCTGCTCCTTCTTGATTATGATGGAATATTTTCCCCTCACATATTTGCCACTAATTGATGCTATCATGAGATATTTTATCAGAATCTTCTTGAGACTAGTACTATGCTCTTGAACTTTAAAACTATGAGATAAACCTTCTACTTTTAACATATTATTCCTATAAATTCTTTCAGTATTACATGTACACATTGCATTTTGATAATATCCATCTTTCATTCCTCCAGTAACTTCTTACAAATACACACTCCAACATACCCATACCCATATCCAACACACTCCTGTTTTCAATATAAATAAATAAAAGGTAATTCATCTCAGGCTGATAGTTACTAAAATAAGTACAATGAGTTCTTCAGGAAGAAGGATATTTTCATTGGATAAAATCAGACATGCAGAAGAAATGAAGGATGGGTGAATTGTGATCAAGGCCTGGGGACTTGGAGAGCAGAAGAAAAGTGGATTAAGTTTTAAGGGGGACAGACATTAAGGTAGGACAAGACTGAGAATCTATTCCAGATGAAATAACATATTCTGTTGGGTTTAGGATGACGAATAGTGTCTTGGTCAGTGTTCTTTTGCTGTGAAGAGACACCATGACAGGTTGACTCTTACAAAAGAGTGCATTTACTTACAACTTACATACATTTTTCAGATTTCATCCATTATCACTATAATGGGGATCATGGTGTCATGTAGACAGACATGGTATTAGAAACGCAGCTGAAAATTGTGCATCCGAATCCACAGGCAGCAAGGGAGGGAGCCACTGAGCCTGGTTTGGGCTTCTGGAACCCCAATGTCTACCTTCAGGGATTCATTTCCTTCAACAAGTCCAGACCTACTGCAATGAAGCCATGCCTCCTAATTCCATTCAAGTAGTGCCACTCCTTGATGTTTAACAATTTACATATAAGAACCAAATGGGGCCATTCTTATTTAACACCATAAATTGTTACTAGTTAAGTAATAACTTTTATGTGTGTGTTTTATATATATACATCACAAGGTCTGGACATACACAGCAATGTGTCATAGTCTTTAGACTTGTTATGTTAGTTATGTTTCTAATCCTTGTGATCAAATAGCAAATAAAAACAGGTTAGGGAAGACAGGGTTTATTTTGGCTTCCAGTTTAAGGGTGTAGTCTACATGATAGTGAAGTCCTGATGGTACAAAAGGAAGCTTGAGAGTAAGAAAGGGCAATAAATTCTCTTGCCAGCTTACTTTCTCCTCATTATTGCCTACATATTTACAGGATGAGCCTTCCCATCTCAGTTAACTTAGTCTAGATTGGTGGTGCTCAACCTGTGAGTCATGTTTCCTTTGGAGGTCACATATCAGATTTCCTAGTATTAGCTATTTATATTATGAATCATAACAGTAACAGAATTACATTTATTATATAACAACAAAATAATTTTATGATTGAGGTAACCACAACATGAGGAACTATATTAAACGGTCATAACGTTAAGAAGGTTGAGAACCACTCTTCTAGATGTTACCTCATGTGCTTCTCAGAGGCTTTTCTTCTGGATTATTTTATAACCCAACAAGTTGAAAATCAGTGTTAACCACTACACAGTCATTCACAATCATCTTCATGATATCACATTTTAATACAGCTTCTCTTGTTGTGATAGTGACTGCCAATCATAAAATTATTTTCATTGCTACTTCATAACTGTAATTTTGCTACTGTTATCAGCCATGATGCAAATATCTGTGTTTTCTGATGGTCTCAGGTGACCCCTGTGAAAGTTCTTTCAAGCCACAAAAGGATTGCAACCTATAGATTGATAAAATAGGTCTAGGATGTTAAACTTGCTTAATAATTGCCATAAAGTCTTATTTCTTACTGTCATCATAACTCTGATGTATCATATTTTTATAAGTACATTTTTCTGTGTTTAATCTTATGAGGTTGTTTATTTATTACATTAAAAATTCTAGTAGAGGTTGTCAAATCTTTGGGAATAACCAACAACAGTACTGCAGAAGAGTTGATGCCTGTTGAATATTTTGACACAAGTAGAACAGATGAACAAGATTATAATTTTAATATACATTATAATTTGTTTATGGACTATTAAAGAGAGAATCTTTCATGACATTAAGAGTAAGAAGTTATAGCAAACAACTGAGTAAATAAAAATAATCTTGAAAATTCTTTTTAAAAAGTATTTTACACCAGCTTTATTTATATTACAGTTCCAAACTGGATAGAGCCTAGATGTTTTTCAATTGGTGATTTGTTAGACAAACCATTATGCACCTGCGAAGGTCCTCACTGGTACATGTGAACAAATATTTAGTAAATTATGGTAGGTGAGAAAGCCCACCCTGAAGGCATGTAATTTTTTAAAAGGATAGTTTTGAAAAATTCCACTTTAGAACTTGGGGATAGCCGGTCTGGGCCCGAGCATAAAGCAGGTCACAGGCAGCAGCTCTGTACCCAACCCCAGAAAACCGGGAGAAAGAGGGACACCCAGGAACTTGAACTCAGGCAGCATCCCAGGTATAAATTAATCACCCGTGATGTCTGCTGTTAGGAGTTCTAATCCAGATGCTGGCCTCCGAATTTATACTACTCAGACATTTGAAGGGCCACTGACAAGAACATCAAACAGCTAGAGTTTGACATCACTAATCTGAAGAAATCCCTTGTTTCGCTGTCTGAAGAGACCTCCTAAAATCGCAAAGATCCTTATTGGACTTGATTTACTCTATTACAATAGAAAAGGCTGTGTACAACTCTTGACTGTGTACAGCTCTTAAAGAACAAGGTTGCCTTTACATAGACAAGACAAGGAGGATTAAAGAGAGCATGAAATAGGTAGTGAAGGCCCTAAGGAAAATCAGAGAGAGAAAGAGACAGATGAATGCTGGTACAAGAATTGGTTTGCAGCCTCTCCAAGGTTGTCAACCCTATTTCCTCCCATCTTGGGACCATTATTTGGGTTCTTTTTGCTTTTTTCTGCTGGTCCCTGGCCCTCAAATAGGCAGACTAACTCTGTGATACAACAGATAAATAATTTGGTAGCAAAACCTACTCAGATACATTAGCATAAGTTAGCTATGGAGGACCACAAGACTCAAGATGAGGTTGTTACTTTATACAGGGTGTTTCCAAAACCCATCTCCACCCAACCTGAAAGGAGGGACTTCTGCCCCTAGACCAAGCAGAGAGGGGACACCCAGAACCCCCTCTGACAGGCGATCTGAATTTTTGCTTAGGCTGTGAGGCTAAACACTGCAAGGGAATATAAATAAAAGATAAAAAATATCTATCTGGGTTCCCTGAGGGATAAGCCTGACTGCATAGGGGTTGATGTCAAAAGTATCCCCTCTCTAGGAAAAAGAAATTGGGATGGGTATGGCCCTCATGCCTCACTGGACAACGACAGGGGGACTGGAGACATTATAAGGTCCTTTTCAAATACTGGAGGTCAGGCCTCTATCCCCGCCTTCACAAATTTAGAGTTGCCACAGCCCTTCTATACTTAGAGAAGGGAGGATATGTCAGGGGCAGCCCTGCTTACCCACTGAAGGCCTAAAATCAGCCATAGGCCTAAAATCAGCAATAGGGCTGTCATACACATATACTAACACCAAGTCTTGGCTCTCAGTGGAAAAACATTGAAACAGATGGCTATAAGCTAATGTAAGCAGACAGCTTTTGTGGAAATTTATAAGCCTGAGTAGTCATAGACCTTGTAAATAGGTAGCCTTGGCAGACAATATCAACTTAGATAAGGACAAGCGAGTCATAGGCAGAGTCATAGTGACTTGTCCCCTGAACCTTCACCCAGCCGATACCTGGTTCTGAAGATATCTGTATTCCCCCTGAACACCCACAGTCCAGTGTCATTCCCTTCCCCACATCCTGGAATAAATTATAAAAAAAAAAACAGAACAATAAAGTGGCAGTTCAGCCTTCTTAAGCTTCAAAAAAAAAGAAAAAGAAAAGAAAAAAAAAAAAGAACTTGGGGATAGACTAATTGCCTGTGATTGCAGGAGATGAAAAGCTGTGAGTGCTCAAGGGTCCCTTCAGTCAGTGATTTTTTTTTCAATACCTTGAATAAAAGGAGATGTATCCATGAACTATAAATATAATAAAATTATATGTAATATATTCATGTGAGTGAGGACAAGTAGGAACTGGAAATTTAAATGTTTGGCTTGTGTCAACCTTATTTATTATCTGACTTTTGTCACTCTAGTATACCTTTGTAAGATTTTACTGATTGGAACTTGATAACAGGACCTGTGATTTGTCATATTTTTCTTATTTTTTCTACTTATTTATTTTTCTCTTAAATATTACATCCCAACAGCAACTCCCTCTTGTTCCTCTCCTCCAAATTTCCACCCCCTGTATTCCTCCTAGAGATCTAAACCAAACATGACAGGCATATTAAGTTTCAGTAAGACTAGAAGCCTCCTCTCCTGTTAAGCCTGGACAAGGTGACTCAGTGGGAGGTAAGGGAACCCAAGGACAGGCAAGCATCAGAGACAGCCTTACTGCCTATTTTAGAGATTCCACAAGAAGATCAAATTATACAACCAAAATATATTTGCAGAGGTTCTAGGAAACCTCATGCAGTCTTCCCTTATTTTTGATACAGTCTCTTTAAGACAGTATAGGACCAGATTACTTGATTCTGAGGGGTTTCTTTGTGGCATCGTTATCCCTTTTGGCTCCTATAATCCATCCTCCCTGTCTTCAACAAGATTCTCCTGATGTATGGTTGTGGGTTTGTGCATTTGTTCTCATAAGTAGCTGGATGAATCATCTATGATGCTGATTATACCAGGCTCTTTGTCTAGGAGTATAGCAGAATATCATTATGTATAATTTCATTGACTTGTCTGCGAGCATAGAAGAATATCATAAAGGAATATTTCATATCTCTCTCTCTATCTATCTATCTATCTATCTATCTATCTATCTATCTATCTATCTATCTCTATCTCTATCTCTCTCTCTCTCTTTCTCCCTCTCTTTCCTTGTTGGTCACGTTTTACTCTATCCTAGAACTCTGGGCTATTCAGCCTCTGATTCCTGGCCCTCCAGGCAGAGTCTGAAGCTGGACTTACCATTCATTGGCTATTCCCCCAACTTCTGTGTTATCTTTACCACAGCACATCTTAAAGGCTGGATAAATTGCAGGTTGAAGGTTTTGAGACTGGGTTGATGTCCTAGTTCCTCCACTGAAAATTATATCTGATTAAGGAAACTGCATAGCTCAGTCTCTGTTTCCCACCATTACTAAGAGTCTTAGCTAGAGTAACCCTCTAGAGTCATTGTACTGTCTTTTTCCTTGTCCCCAATTCCCCCTAATTCAATTTATCTTTCTCAGTATTCTCTTCATCTTCCCTACACCTGGAAATTTATTCTTATATGTACTAGATCAGCATTTTTCTCTTTCATAATCCCTAGAATGAGGATTTCAACAATATTATCAATATCATTGTTAACAAAAAAATGAATCTATTAAGGTATTCAACTCACATGACCTGAGGCGATAGAATTAATATCAATACCAAAATCCTTTCACATTCCTGACAATGTTTTATTTTATATCTTTCTTCCTCAGGCCCCTAGAGATGGAAAGTAATACATGAAAGACTCTGACTCTTATCTCATTGTCTTTCTCAAATTGAATTTATTTTATATAAACTTATTTTCTTCTTTTTTGTTTTTTAAATAAAATATAGTACAGGTGGCTTATAATCACCTGCCTTTTAATAAAATACTATAGTAATAAAAAACAATATAGTACAATGATATCTAAAATAGGACTAATGACCAAGTACTTACTTATTTTGGGATTCAGAAGATAGTAAGATAAACATGGAAGACACAGGCTTCCAGTGATCACTAAACTTTTGAGGTTATACACTTTACTATTGGCATCAGGTACTGCTGTTGATGTCTAGGTGTTCTCTTGCCATTCTTTATTCAAAGGAAAAAAGAGAAGAGACAGGATTCCTCAGAATAATAAGCTTCATATTAGAGTATCTGAACTGTTTTCTTGTCTGGATGGAAACTACGACAGAGACAATGAAAGTTTTTATTTTTCATTTTTATTTTTGGCAGACATAGTGGTGGAACTCAGAGCCTCATCCTTACTAGGGAAATGCTCTACAAGCTTAGCTACATCCCCATCCCTCAAGTGTCCAGATGGATGTGATAAGAATAAGTCAGGAGCATTATACATGTAAAACATACACTCTATCACCTCTCCCACCCACTGGAAAGTACTAAAATTGTAATGAGTAGTTTTGAAATTTCTACAGTGAATTTACATTTCTGTAAATTGTAGAGTTAACTCTGGAAGAGTAAACTATATAAAATGTTCTATTTCTATTCTGCTTTTGGCCCACTTTCCAAGTTTCCTAATTTGAACATACTATTCTCATTATTTTTTCTTATTCAAATTCAGTGTTATAACCTTTAAGTAATAATCTTAATTTAGATAGTTGACAAAAAGCTAAGCATGCTGCATGAGATATTAGTAATTCAAAATGTATTCCTCCTGGTTAAAAATCAAACAGATACTAGATACAAGATTATACCAAGATGCATGCTCTTGTTCTAATTTCTGCTTTGGTTCTTTAAAAGTTTTTAATTTTGTGCAACATGTTTTGATCATAATAAATTCCTCCACCTTTTACCAGATCTATCATCACTTCCCTATTCACCTTACTTTGTAAAACCAATTAAATTCTAAACCCCTAAAGACCAATTTATGCTGCCTTAAATACTTTTGATATATGTTCTTACATTGGAGTATGGTCTGTTTCCCAGGGGCTATACTGTAAGGAAAAATTGAGTCTTCTCTCCTGAGCAACAGTTGTCAATTATTTCATGACTAGGGGTAGATTTGTCTTCATGATTGTGCTTCTGCAGGTATTGTACATACTGTCCCAACTACTGTGAGTTCATGTTGTAGCTGTCCTTTTATGATCAGAGGATGTTTTGTTGTAGTCATCTTTTTCTAGGTGAACCCCTGTTCTGCAATAATTTCTAAGCATTAAAGGATGGTACATATGTTTGCTTAGGATTGAGAATTCTTCAGTAGTTTATTCTGTTCAGCTTGATCAGTTTTGCATCTCTGTGTTAAACAATATCAGAAAAGTATATCAGATCAGAGTCAAGAAAGGCATTGATTATGGGTATAATGATAAGTCATTAGGAATTGATTTAATATTAAATTTATTTAGCAGAATGATAGTGTTTAATTTTTCCAAGGGCCTATAACCTTTGTAGTTATAGATTTTGACTTGATAATAGTGACAGCTAAGATTTTAATCTTGTGAAGCCACAATCAGAAAGTGATTGGTTACTCCCAGTAATATTCTTGCCAATACTGCAGGAGTGAACATAGCTTGCAAGACCCATCATTGTTGTATCACATAAAAATTCACAGATGTTTATAACTCATGATTGCTTTTCTGCTTTGGAAGCATGAAAAACACTTTGTAGCGCTATAAAAGTTTTCTAGTATGGATGGAGTTAGCATTTTGAGTTTAAATAACATATACAAGCTCTATATATGAATAATGATACATTTCCCTTCATTTATACTCAGAAATAGTCAAAGTTTAGTAATGGATGTACATATAATTTGTATTGCTTTGATTGATTGTTTGTTTGAGACAGGGTTTTTCTACGAAGCCACAAACTCAGTATTGTCTTGAATGAGATGCCAGAGGTTTGAGTTACAGATTATTTCTGAGGAAGGTTACAGTGGCTTTGTTTTTATGTGGAATTCTTAAAAAAACCTTTAAAATTTATACATTTGTTCAATAAGAAACCTTAATTCAAATTGATCATTTTATGATCTATGTATTTGGGTTTGTATATGAACATATTCAGAGAGAACGATAGTAAAAGACTGAGGGAGAGATGAAATAAGAGGGGGAGATGGAGGGGAGGGAGAGAGAGAAAGACAGACATACAGGGAGACAGACAGACAGACAGACACACACACACACATATGTATATGAGAGAGAGACAGAGAGAGAGACAGAGACAGAGACAGAGAGAGAGAGAGACAGAGAGAGAGAGAGAGAGACATGTTCGATAATCTAGGCCAGCCTGGAAGTCACTTCTCAGCCTAAGCTGTCCTTAAAATCACAGTAACTCTATAGCCTTATCTTCCAGAACACTAGCATAAATCCTTCTATTAGAGATTTACTTCCTCTAGCTCATCAGCACACCCTCTAGATTACATAACCTCCAAAACAGCAACACCAACTGAGGACCTAGTATGTCAACCCAAGGAAGGCATTTATAATTCAAATTAACATCATATTTTCTTCTTTGCTTTTTGATAGTTACCTTATACCTCCCAGGTCATATGCTCAGTTTTATATTCTTCATATTATTATTTTACAAGGAATGACATCAGTAGATTAGTTCACAAATATTTAACTCTTGCAATGCTCAATTACTGGTTTTGTTGATATACTGTTGTTTTGCTTTATTTTGTTTTACAAAGCTGCAGTGAGAGGAACACATGACCTTGTACTTGTTAAGCAAACATTCACCACTGAACTAAATGACCAACCCCCTTTAAAGTTAATTTTGAAAAATATTCTGCGTTCCCACTTTAATTGAAGATATCATCATATAGATTTACTATATCACCAAAAGCATATATCACATTTATTTAGATAACATTTTTGGTCATATTATTTAATTTAATTAATCATTAATTTACTTGGTCTTTATATTGAAAATTCTCTACAATCATTTTCATCTGAACTGAGCCATTTGCATCAAGAATCATCATGTCACAATAACTCTATAGGTGTGGTAGTGGCACACACACATTGGTGGTAACCAGAATCTCATTAATTGGAGAAATATTTATCAAGTACTTTGTTCATAAGGTATATGCATTATACAGTTCATGAACTACAACTTGACACATTGAAGAAATTTCTTATTTTCTACAAATTGTTGTTTGGGGGATGTGTTACTTTAAGAGAGATGCTTCAAGTCCTTAGCATTTTTCTTCATTTCCTATGAAGTTTCAAATAGCACTCTAGAAATGAACAATAAAAATTTAGAGTTGGGGGTTTGTGGTTGCAAGAAATTTTAAAGAAAGTTTTGTATAAACTTTGCATCTGTTTAGTTTAATACATAAATAGAAAGAGAAAAAAAGAGGCTGTCAGAATTATTGTTTCCATCTATCTCCAGCATCACTGTTCTCTCAATGTATATCTTTATATCTGGGCCATTCCCTCTCTCTGCACCCTGAATTTCTCTGTATTGTAAACAGCTGTGCAAATGTACTCAAATAGATAATTTTTATATCTGACAAAAATATTTTAAAATGGTACCTACTTTTTCTTCAATGTCTACCATATATCATGTATTTCAAACACTATTCTGACAAATTGTGGTAATTTCATTCATTGCATAAGTATATTTTAGAGAAAATAAATATGTATTCAATAACTAATATTTTTGTTTATTATTGCATGTAACTTCCAGGAAACCTGTATTATATGATATTATTCTCATAAGATGAAATAAGTAACACAAAGTACACTATTTCAAAATAGAAAAAAATTAATAGAACAGCACAGAATTTGGTTTCTGGCTTATATGAATAGAAGAATTTTGATAATTATACCTGAGCTGTTTTTTCTATACTTGGTTCAGTTGTCTCTTTGGGCTACAATTTGACTTAATTCTCAGAATACTTTTTATTTATGTGGCAAGATGACTTGCAGCCAATGAATCTCGAATAGTCTGAGGTCAAAGGTTAAAGTTAGAGAGAGTAATTCAGTAATCACACATGGATTACTCAGATTGGTTTGGGGGCTTGATCATGTGTCTATTAGTTCACTCCCATGGAGATCAGTAATAGAGTCTTCTAATGCATTCTATTATGTATGCAGGCTTCAGCTATGAGGGCAGAAAAAGTAGTTTCACCTAAAATGCATTGCATAAATAAGTGGGACAGGGCTTATTTCTCTTCAAAAATTAATTTGGGAACTGAAATAAGAAAAAAAATTACTTCTTTGAGAATTCATGTGATTCTCAAGTACCTAGGTATATCAAAGAAGTGGATTGTAGATTGAAGGACAGTTTATGGAAAATCTTATTTCAAAATAAAATAAAAAAGACTGGATACTTAGTTCAGTGACAGTATACTTGCCTAGTACAAAGAGAGTAATTTTTCTAACAGTTTGCTCAAGAATAAGAGATACTTTTGTGAGGCATCTATAGTAAAATGCTAAATTTAGAGAGTTATCATATTCTTTATGTAGAAGTTAAACAAAAATGTTTTATGATAGTTGGATCTTCTACTGGCAGATAACCAATGTTGTCTATCAAAGCTAAAGATCTAATAGAGATGCTGTACTAACTTTGCATTCCTTATATATATATTTATCTATTACTTGAGCTTGAAGATGATATCTATCTGAACAGTGACCACAGTTGGTCATTTATGCATTAGGCAAGTAGTACTAGACAATGAAAGTATGTTTGGTGACTTAGTGAAAAAGCTCAAATATATAACAAACGCTCCATCAACTTATGAATTTTGCCAACACTTCTTCATTCATATTAGTGTATTTTTTATGGTCTCTGTTGAATCTAGTCAAACTTAGAAGCAGATAAACATAAAGAATTTCTGACCTTTGAAGTCTAGTCACTCTCCATTTTATAATATAATGGTAAGTTCTTGGTCCAACGTAAACAGATGAATTAAGAAAAAAAACATAGCAAGTCTTTTCCATACAATTGTTTCATTCTCTCTACTGTGAAAAATGGTAGAAATATAGTCAGAAATTTTATGCCTCTAATGTCTGCTAAAATACCTGTAAAAATCAGAACTATGCTTTTAAAACCTTTACCATGGGCCTTAGGAGTATTTGCTAAATGTCAGACCAGATATTGGCTTTCCATTCAAAGCTTGCAATATTTTCCAGCATTTTTGTTAGAATTGGCACAAGTCCCAGATTATAATACATAGCCTCATACGTCACTGAGCGGTTTGCTGATAGCTCAAAGATAAAATTAAGATAAAAAACCCAGTTTTTTAGACCCTAATGCCAAAGAAATGCATGTTTGTGCTTGATTTAAGATTTACATATGTACAATTTAATGTAATATTAGGTTTGAGTAAACCACTTTCAGGAAACATTCAAAACTGAAATTCTAGAATAAAATTATAGATTCTAGTTACTCAAAAGTATAAGTAAAAAATATTCCCTAAACACCCATGGATTGCATAACTGAAGTAAGTTTTTTAGAAAGATCCACGTCAATTTGAACCTATAATGGTTAGCTTCAATCTGTTTCTGATTTAAACATATAACCCCATCATATTTATTCTTCACTGTCTTCCTAGTTGAGCATCTCACTTTGTTTCTCCTTATTTATACTTAATGGCTTTATTGTTCCCAATGGAATTTACCTGTGTATTCAACACCTTTTCAAAAAACTTAGCAGTGATTTGGGGACATGATTGGGAAGCAGCTGGTTCAAATATTTATATGTAGTCAGGGAGCTAAACTGGGATTGTTTACCTTGTCAATCTTTCTCTGGAAATAAAAAGACTGGTTAAAAGAATTCTGAGGGTCATTCTACAGATGCTTCTGGAGCTAGGGTGGCAGTGAAGAATTGGCATCCAACAGGGAAAATAATGTATGCATAGAGTATTGTACTTTTAATAGTTCTAGAACATGTTACTTTATAAAGGTTAGCAAAAGTGACTTCCTTTAACTGAGAACTGAACTTCAAATGGAGGTGTGAGATATGCCAATTTTCCCAGTACTTAAAGAAATGAGCATTCTCACTCAGCAGTACATTGGTATTAGAGTAATAGGAACTTAGGCCTATTGTTAACAAACAAACACAAAAACCCAAACTCTTGATTGCTGGATTTAATCAAATTCAAAACTTAATAACTACAGCAAACACTAATTATTTTTTTCAGTGACAATTAAAATATTTAAAAATTGATTTGTTTGCTTGTTTTGCTGGTGCGTGTGTGTCCGTCTATGTTTCTCTACATGTGTGTGCGTTCATGTGGAGGCCAGAATTTCACATGAAAGGTGTTCCTATTTCTCCTCCACAATAACATGTTCAGACAGATCTCTCACCTGACCCAGAGCTCACTGATTCTGCTAGATTAGTTAGCCAGTTTGCTGTGATTCCCTGTTTCTACTTTCTGAATACTAGGATTACAAGTAGAGGCCACACCATTGGCTTTTACCTGTGTACATGTGATTTCAGAACTCCATTCCTCACAGTTGCAGAATAAGCATTTTACTAAAATAACTGTCTCTTAATTAGTTTCAAAATAAGAATAAACACAAAACAAACACATTTCATGCCATTAAGTATAACATTTTATGCCACAGAAAATTCATTTAAAATATTTGAGAAGCCAATAAAGAAAATCCTTTCATTTTCGATTTCTCAGGTACAGCAGAGGTGGATGATGTTATTTATGACCCTATTTTTCTGATTAGCAAATTTCTGAGTCTTCTGTCTTTAGTTTTCTACCAGGCGATGCTCAGGGTATGCTTTTGTTAACATGCTCTTTATGCATTAATGGACTCAACAGGGAGTGAATGAGAACCTATGCAAATATAAAAGCACACATTTTAGCTAAAAATATTCAAGACTTCCAGTAATCCTAAACAAATAGCACAGATCTACACAGGGGATCATTTAAAGGTCAATTTTCAGTAGTGTGTGCTGTTAAACCCAGTAAAGTAAATATAATGTTCTTATACTTATTAAGCTAGAACAGTTTAAACATGAGGCATGAAACAATTAGATTGGTCTATAGTACATTATCATTAAACACAGTCATTGTCTGTACTGCTGAGTGAATTAGTTAAATGGCTGCTGACCCGCTTTCCCATGTATTCATAAGACAATCCAGATTGTTACTGTTTTCCTAAAGAATATATCTAGTATGTTTTCCTGTGTGTACTAAACCTGAACTCTGAATGAAATTATCCCACTAATTTATGAGGCTGTCTTCATGGAGCCATGTCTTTGACTAGAGAGTGTCTACCCCTTCAAAATGTCTCTTATAGCTGTTGCTTTCATTAAAAAGAAAGGAACTGTCAACATTTTTCTCTAGGTATCATCAAACCTTAGAAACTATAAAATAGAACAGAAAAATGTCTTATATTTGTTTAACCTAACACAAAAGCATTTTCATTAGAAAAGTCAATGCAATGCACAAAGAATACATATGATTTTTAGTGTGTTATTTATCAGAGATACTTGCTCTTATTGTCCAGAGTTTCTGAACTTTTTTTCTGTGTGTATGTGTGTGTATGCATGTGTGTGTGTGTGTTTCAGTTACAATTGAAACTTCACAGATAACCTGAGAGCAATACTTTGTGATACAAAGTTATAAATGTATGATTTCACAATAAGTGATAACACTAACTAACATTCAATGACTACATGTCATGGGTGTGTCCATTTTTCAAGGCATATAGATAGACAGAATTTATGCCATGTGAGCAACTTTCCATTAAAAGCGGTTTTACCTAAAAGAGAAAGACATATAAGGTTAGTTTCTATTAAATAACATTTCCTAGATTCTCCTTGCCTGCCAAATTCTTATTAGAACCTTATGTTATTTGAAAGTAACTTAAGTGATGCTTCTTCTTGGGTTGAAATTTCATTATGGATATTTCCGTGGCCACAGGAAAAGAGATCAGTAAAAAATAGTACATTGATTTACAATATTTGTTTTCATTTTAATGTTGGTTATTGAGAAATAGTGTAAGATATCTATTAAGCAGATAGCACAACCTGCAAGCCAATGGGTGGTAAAGACTCAGCAAACAGAAAATTCTTTTTTAGCAGGCGCAGAGGAAATAAAAAAGTCAGAGGGATTGGAAGGAGGAAGATTTAAGAACACACAGCTGGAGATGACATAGGACTTCCTCCACATGCACATGTGCACATAAAGCATGGTTTTAAGTTTACACAGATAGCATATGTGTGAAGAAAGTGCATGTTTTGAACTCGTTTATTAATACAATGTTAACATTGTGATGTATTTTAGTCTCATGAATTTGCAAGCTTTTATTTATAGAGATAAAATTATTAAACTCTGTAATGGACTCTCACTCCCCTCTCATTTCAGTAGAGTATCACTTGGTGAATTTCATCAGTTTTTTGTATAAATATACATTTGAAATATATTTATATACTTTGTCATTTTCTTGCCTTTTAGGCATTGATTTGTAATTCTTTATGTATTCTGTAGAAAATCTGTCATCAGACATACATACTGTATATAATTTCTTCCTATTATTAGCTTATTATTTTCTAAGGGTATTATGAATATGGATTTTTCTATTATAACCTCTCATAATTTTTTCTTTATTTTTCTGACAGTTCTGATCACTTGTCTCAGGCAGGCCTTGATGTTGGTTGTATAGATAAGGATCTCCTTATGTTTAAAAACACAGTCCCAGAATAGAGTCATATAATAAGAATTTTTTAGTGCTTGTAAGAAGACAAGATGAGAGTTTTATGACCTCAGTTTCTTCAAAAACATGAAATTGTCCTTGGAATACATTTTCATGCTTTTCCCATGTACCAGATAGGAACATGCTTACTTCACATTATTAATTAAAATGATTATATTGGTTTGTATGCCTCTTTGGAAAGACATATTTTTGTTGTATAGTTTGTCTGAAACATGTGGGTTGCCCTTGTGGTTGGATATTTTACTAGTGTGATGTTTCCTAATCCTCATTGTATAAATTGTCTGATGATCTGAATAAAGTTGGCCCTTGGAGGAGACTTCAGTCTACCCCATTTATTGCCCCAATCTTCCAGGATCCATTTCCTCTAGGCCAGTAAACAAACCTCTTTGCATTCACATAGGGAGGATGGGACAATTGATTACAAATATGCCTTCCCCCATATAATTTTGGAGCATGATAATAGAAACTTAAACTTTCATTCCCAGCTCTGTATTTTCTTATTAAGATTTATGCTTTAATTATATCAGATTGGAAATGTATCATGCTATTTACTTACAGCATCCTTAGACGGATCTATAATCCATATTATTTTGGCACTTGTTTGAGTTTATTCAGACTGATATTTTTTTCATTCATTGCCTTAATAACAGTTTCTGAATGAACTTATCTTTTCCTTTTGGAAGTTTGGAGGGTATCTACATGTGGACACTTTCCCACAATCTTCTTTTTCACTATTTATCTTATTTTCCTGATACTAAAGCCATGCTGCTGTCACCAGTGTTGATTCTGGGCCTGGGTCACATGCTCTCATATTTCCAAATTATTTTTTTCTTTCTAGATTTAAATGCTCTGAAACAGTGATTCTAAACTTATGGGTCACAAATCCTTCAAAGGTTGAATATCAGATATTTATAAAATGATTCATAACAGTAGCAAATTTATTAAGTGAGAAAAAATAATTTTATGGTTGGAGGTCACCACAACATGAGGAACATGTAAAAGGTCACAGCACTAGGGAAGTGGGGAACCACTGCTATAAGGCATTAGGTTATCATATAAACTTTACATGCATTATCAGGTATTATGCAACATTTGTAAATGTTCTAACCATTGTGTTTAGGAACTCATCCAGTCCATAGCAATGCTATTCCATTAAACAGCTTTGGTCTTAATCCTTATAGCACTGATATTTTAGTTTATAGTACAAGAGTGTTTGTGCATATTTTCTTTCGATTATCCCAAGACACTTAATATATGTAATACCATGATAAGTGTCATTATTTTCTTAATTGTAAATTTGTTTTTTTTGCTGTAAGTCTATCAGAAGATAATTGAATTTTTAAAACTTGATTTTGTATTCTTTGAACTCATTAACTTTCTTTATTAGTTCCAGTAATTTGTTCTGAGGCTTTCTACGCAAACCATTTCACTTGGGAATAGTCTTTCTTCGCACATGCCCATGCCCAAACCCACATTTGTTTTTCTTGTCTTACAGTACATGATGTTGGGACTTCAATAAAGATATCTTTCCCTGAATCTTATTATAGCAGTCATTATATTGCTAATGGAAATAATTAGTACCTTTTTCTATATTATTTTAAAGAAAATCATTAGTCTATGTAGACTTTTATAAAATCCAAGTGAATATTTTGTCAAATTCATTTTCAAAATCTAGTACACTAATGACCAAGTGTTTTTGTTATTCATTATATGGTGAGTAATATCCACAAAGCTTGGAGCAAGGGAATCTTGCTTGGCTACAGAAAATGTCATGAGACATTATTTTTTTCCACTCATCATTGCATTTGATTTGCCAATATATATTCCATTAATATTATATCAATATTTGTTAGAAAATCACATAATTTTTACATAGAAAAATAAAGTCAATGTTAAGTTTCACCATCAAATTCATTATTGATTCATAAGATTGGTTGGAGGTTTTAATTTTCTCCCATTTTTTTCTAGAGACTTTTGTAATAGTTCTGTGATTTTTTCATTTTTTCTTAGATGTTGGCAGTGTTCAGTGTAGCACTAGACTTCTCTTTACAGAGACACTCTGTTGTAATTATGAATTTATTTTTAGTCAAATATTCATTTGAATTCTCTATGGTTTTTGTCTAGCAAGGTTGATAAGCTGTATTTTTCAAAGTTACCAAATTTGTGGCTGTGAAGTTCATAAGAATTCATTTTTTTCTCTCATTCAGTTATAATATGCCTCAAGGTTTTAATATTTTATTTCAAGCTTTCTTTTTCTCTACATTATTCTCCAAAGACTTCACATTGATAATCCTTTAAAATTCAACTTTTAACTTTGAAATCAGGTTGGTGCAAAAGCATTTACAGGTTTGGACCATGAAATTTAAGTCATTATATATGAACCTAACTGATCCATTCAAATAAAAATAGGAATGATTGTTAAGCAACATATTATTTCACCAAAGATAAATAAGTTTGCTTATTCTTATTACATGAAGATATTGGTTTGTGGTTTCAGTGCTTTGAGAAATCATTCTTTGAATCTGTTAGCTGTGGTGGCATTTTCCCTTCAAAGCATGATGAGATGCTTGAGGAACTGGGGTCACTTGCTGAGAGGATGGGAAATATGGTAAATGAGACAAACATCATAGCCCAAGAAATTCAACATTTGAAGCCTTGTTTGTTGCAGAAGTCTGGTATTGTCATGGAGAATTGTACCCTTCCTTTGGTTAGTAAAAGCTTCAGGTGCCAGTTTCTCGGATGTTGGAAAACTCCACCCACCCCCTCAAGCCCAGATTCAATAACCCAGGAACAGTGGTCATGTCATCAACAGCTGCCAAAATGTGACACATTTTTAGTGTCACCCATGGTCTCATATTCTTCCTATAAGCATGCACATGCACTGTACCCTTTGATAAAAAGCCAGTGCCTTCCCAGCTTGCCCTCTTTCCCCTTCCACTAGTGCTACACTCCACATCTCCAAACAGCTTTGGTATATACCCTACTCCATAAACCTCTAGTTTGAGGCCTGTTGCATCATGTTTCTTTGTGGCATTCCTTGACTACAATCTGGCAAGGTATCCATCCTTCCTTTTGAAACCCCTAATACTGGGTATCTGACTCAGTATCATTTGTTTATAGAGTGAATTACATTAGTAGATTTTCATATGTTGAAACATAATCACTATATCCCTAGGATATACCATACTTGGTTATGGTCAATGATGGTTTTTTATGTGTTCATAGATTAAGATTGAAAATCTATTCTATTAGATATTGTCATATTATTCCACCTTGTTTCTTGATTCTATTTGCTTGGAAAACTCTTTCTCTGAAATTCATTCTGAAGTAATAACTCTCTTTATTACTGAGATGTGTTTCTTGTATTCACCAGAATAATACTTCCTGTTTTTGCATCCATTGTCGTAGCCTCTGTGTTTTTATTGTGGAATTGAGGCCACTATCATTCAAGATATTAATGTCCAATAATTGTTAATTCCTGTTAATTTGAAGTTGATGATGGTAGTGTGTGTGTATGTGTGTCCCATCTTTTGGTTCTGCTGGTGGGTATGGAGTTATATTTTTTCTGTGTTTTCTTGGGTGTGGTTTAACTCCTTGGAGTTAGAGTTTTCCTTCTCTGAATTTGTGGATAGATATTGTTTAAACTTGGTTTTGTCTTGGAATATCTTCCTTTCTCCATCTATGGTGTTTCAGTCATCACAGATTTTTCAATATTTTGCTAGATAAACTAATTGAGGCTGGCATATGTGATGTCTTAGAGACTCCAAAAGATCTCCCCAGGCTCTTCTGGATTTTAGTGTCTTATTTGGAAAACCAGGTGTAATTCAAATAGGTCTGTCTTTATGTGTTTCTTGGCCTTTTTCCCTTGGAGCTTTCACTATTTTGTTGTTATTATATACATTTAGTGTTTTGATTAATATATGGAGGGGGGATTTTGTTTTCTGGCCCCATCTATTTGGTGTTTTGTAAGCCCCATATATGTTTATAAGCATCTCTTCCTATCGGTTGGGGAAATTTCCTTATGTGATTTTGTTGAAATCCCAGTCTTGGAGCTGGGACTCTTCTCCTTCTATTTCTATAATTCTTAGGTTTGGTTTTTTCATAGTGTCTCAGATTTCCTGAATTGTGTCTGCCAGGAACTTTTTAGATTTATCATTTTCTTTGACTGATATATCATTTTCTTCTGTCATATCTTCTATGCCTAAGACTCTGTCTTCTACCTTCTGTATTCTATTGGTGATGCTTACCTCTGTAGTTCTTGTTCTCTTTCTCAGTTTTTCCATCTCCAGTATTCACCATTCGGATTTCCTTTATTACTTCCATTTCCGGGTGTTGAACAGTTTAATTATCCACCTGAATTATTATTAGCTGCTAGGTGTGCCTAAGGGGACCTGGCAGGCAATGGGCTTCATGTGAAGTCCTACCTGGTTTGATTGCATATTGCTTTTTTTATTTATAATATTTACTCCTTTCCTCTTTAAAGACCTCTGTCATATTTATTAGATTGCATTTAAGGTCATTTTCTGTGCTTTGGCTGTGTTAGGATATCCAAGGCTTGCTATAGTAGGATAGCTGGGCTCTGGTGGTACCATATTGCCATCCTTGATTTTCTTCTTATCCTGGTCTCTAGCCATCTTATTGTCTCTGGTAAGGAAGGCCACTGTGGATGGAGGCAGAGTTGTGTGTAGGAAAATGAGCAGAGAGAACAGATGCAGGTTAGCGCTTTTGGAAGTGTTTTCGAAAGAAATAGCAGGGAGAGGTTTGTTGGGGAAGGGGCTTACCTAGTAGTACCTGGTGCTAGAAGGCCTCCAGGAACACAGGTAGTAGTGAATTGCTTTGCTGCCTGGAGACCTCTGTAATGCAGGCAGACCCTTGTGCTGGACAATGGAGTTTAGATGACCAGGAGCAGGTCACCTCTACTGGGTGTGCACCAAGAGGCCTGAACAGGTAGGGAAGAAGAGTCTAACCTGGATACTCCTAATGTGGCAAGGCCTCTGGGAATTCAATCAGAGTTGTGGGTCAGAAATGTAGTTCTGAGGACAAAACACAGTTCTTAGCTGCTAGGTGTGCCTAAAGGGACCTGGCAGGCAATGGGCTTCATGTGAAGTCCTACCTGGTTGTCCCAGATGTTTTCAGGCCTGGTTGTCCCTGGTGACAACATGTCACCATTAATGCTTGTACAGCTGGATTTTCCTGCTTTCTATAGGCCTGGAATGTAGGCAGAGCTGGTGGGTGGACAATGGAGCTCAAAGGACATTTTTGTTTCATTGTTGTTCTTTCTTTCATTTGAGAGCCTTCTGTGTAGCTCTAGAGGACCTGCTTCAACCATAGCTTCAGGTTGGTCACTGTCAATTCTGATGGCTAGTCACCATGGTTGTCATCTCCAAGCCTTATTATCTTTTGGAAAACTTGAATTCCCTACTATATAATAGATTAGTTATCTGCTACTGGACCAAATGTGTTGTTTGTTGATGCTGTGCATTTGTCTCTGCTACTTTCCAATCTATGTTAAATTTGAATAAGGAAATTCAATTTTCTGTCTAACATCATTTTATAGTATAAAATAAATGAACAGAAATTAATAAGAAATTAGCCAAACCAAAAAAACAGAAGAAGTAGTGTGGATTGGATCAATAGTGGGAGAGAACTGACTCCTGTATGTTGTTTTATATATATACATTTTATATGTATTATGTACATATGGCTTGATAAGCAGGCATGCACACTCATAATACATGTGTAGCAAGTAGATAAATGTAATTAATACATTAAATAATGTACAAAACCACATTAAGAATGCATTATGCTATCAAACAACAAATTTCAACATTGCAAAACAGCAATTACTTCTGTACTCTCCTAATAAATTAATTCCATGCTTATTATTTTAAAATTGACTTTGTCACTTTAATTTCTTCACTTTTTTACTTTGAATTTAATCTCCTCATATTTTTTCCAGAATTACATAGAAGGCTGATTAATTATTAAACATTTTCTTTTCAATATGACCATTTAAGCTATCCATTTATCTAGCATTCAGCACTTTATGGCCACTAGCAAGACGTTGTGTGTTTCCTTATTTTTGTCTATCTAATGAAATAACATCTCACTTTGCCCAATCCTATAGTTTTGTCCCATAGGTAGTATAGTAAACAAATAATGATTTTTTTCACATATTAAGATGTTCTAATTAGGTTCTTCTTTTGAATTTCAACACAGAATTATCTTGTGATCCAGTATATGATCCATCTGTCATTTCACATCGATAGGAAAGGTATTTTGTTGTTATTCTTCTGGTCTTCTGAATTTATTTTTCTAGTTTATCATCTATAAAGGGCAGCCTGTTAAAATATCCAGCCACAGTATTTGGGTTTGTCTGTTTGCTTGTTTATTTTTTTTTTTATTTCTGGCTTGCTTTGTGTATTTGTCTATGTCTATTTCTACCAGCTTTCTCATCACACATTTTGACATCTTGTCATGAAGTACAAAAATATTGTTGTGTCATATTGATGTCTTTACCCTCTCATCATCAAACATCCTCATTTCTCTCTCATAACAGTCCCAATCTAAAAGACTGTTTAACAAGAAATCACATGACTTTCCAAGCTTCTTTATTCTTTAGGTCCTGATATTGTGTCTTTAATTTTACTGCTATAGACATATTTGTGCTAGCTTGTAGATAGAAGTATAGAGGATATATTATGCATTATATGGATGCATCACCTGTCAATTAAAGAAAGTCTATGGCAGGCAGGAAATGGGAGGTAGGTCATCTGGAAGAACAAAGAATTCTGAGAGAGAGCCAAGTTGGAGACTCGTCCTCTGTCCCCACTCATACACACAAGGTATGAGGAGATGGATATATGGTACCTGAGCACAGGTAACCAGCCACATAACAGAATGTACATTAAAATAATTGTGTTGTCTTAATTTACAATCTAATCAGAGTAGAGGCTAGCTATACGGCCAAAGTACTTGTAAATATATTTTGAGTTTGAGTCTTATTTCTGCGAGCATGGGGCAGGAAGGGAATACAGGACAATAATTTTAACACATAGCTATACAGTGCCTCATTAGATTTAACCTGTATTAAAAGTCTCTGCACTTTGATTACAGTTTCTAGCTTATTCACATAAAATATAATAATTAACAGTATTATGTTTGTATATTTTCCTATTGTACTCGATCTTTTCAGCTGACTTCCCCAGTCCTCACTTCCAGCTGCCCCTGTTTTTCTTTTCCTATTTCTTCTCAGATTCTTTAAACATTTTCCAGTACTTGATTTAAACTTTTTTTTCTACTTTTTGTTAAATTTCAGATTATTAATTAATTTATTTTTTTACTTTATGTCTGTGAGAGACTATATGTTTGTATGCGCACGTGTATGGAGCTGCATGGTTGCAACACGAAGGGAATGTCCAATTCCCTGGGGCTTCACTGTGAGTTATCTTACCTAAGGGCTAGGAACTAAATTAAGGTCATCTGCAAGAGCAGCAAGTGATCTTAAGTCTAAAGCATATTGCTTGTTCCCAGTAACTATACTCAAACAGTAATTTATCTCAAATTATTTAACAATGACAAAGTGTCAAGTTTTGTAAGATGTAAAAAACTAAATAGAAAAATATCATTTATTTTCACTTTTCTGTTTGACATTAGTGATGAATAAATATTATACAACTATCATAACTTATGTTAATGAACCTAGATGGTTTTAGTGTCAAGTTCACGTTTATTTCTGAAGACCTACTTGAACACTTTTGCTGTTTTATAAGAATAACTGCCTTCAAAATGTTACCTACAATAATTTTTTACATACGATAATTTTGTTTGCCATTTTCATAATTTAAAAGTTTCATTTACACAATATACATTGATTGTGTTCATCCATCACTAATTCCATCCGCATTTTCTTACTACTTCTCACCTCATTTCTATTGCAACTTTTTGTCCTATTTTATTTCATTTTACTTTATCTTATTGTATTCATCTTTTGCTGTTGATTATCTCCTGAAAACTTAGTGCTATGAACATGGAGTAGAATCAATCCTAAGATTCAAAATATTTCTGTATGAGTAACAAATCTTATGTTTTCCAAAGCCAAAATTTACTGCACTCTTTCACTCTTCCAAGTTCTGGATAATTATATAAAACTCAATTACATTTATTTTTTTTTCTACAACATAAAATAATAAGTACCAAAAACAAAACAAAAGAAATGATGACACAAAAAAACTCTCAAAATATACTCTAAAGCGAAAATATGTAAACCCTATTTTTCCTTACTTTCTAGAGAACAATATGTGGATAACTGCAAAGCAAAATCAATGCTTGAATATTATTTTGAGCCGAACACTTATGGCTCAGGCTCTAAGATCAACAATTGAGAAATGACACCTCATGAAACTGAAAAGCATCTGAAAGGTAAAAGACTGTTAATATGACAAAATGGCAACTTACAGATTGGGAAAAGATGTTTATTAATCCCTAGTATCCAAAATATCCAAAGAACTCAAGAGGTTAGACTCCAGAAAACCAAATAACTCAATCGAAAAAATATAGACAGTATATTCTCAACTAAGGAATCTCAAGTAGCAAGAAGCACCTAAAGATGTGTTCAATATTTTTAGTCAGCAGAAAAATGCAAGTCAAAACGAACCTGAGATTCCACTTTACACCAATCCGAATAACTAAGATAAAATCAGGTGACAGAAGTTGATGATGAAGATTTAGAGAAAAAGAAACATTCCTCCATTGCTGGTAGGATTTCAAACTGGTACAACCACACAGAAAATCAATCTGGTAGTTCCTCAAAAAACTGCAAATAGTTCTACCTGAAGACTCAGCTATACTACTCCTGGGCATATACCCAGAAGATGCTCCAAAATATAACAAGGATATATGCTCCCCTATGTTCATAGCAGCCTTATGTATAATAGCTAGAAGCTGGAAATCACCGAGAAATCCCTCAACTGAAGAATGGATACAGAAATTGTGGTACATTTACATAGTAGAATACTATCCAGCTATTAAAAATAAGAATATCATGAATTTTGTAGGCAAATGGATGAAACTAGAAAGTATCATCCTGAGTGAGGCAACTCAGACCCAAAGGGATATACATGATAGGTATT
Organism: Grammomys surdaster; assembly: GCF_004785775.1. Lineage (NCBI taxonomy): Eukaryota > Metazoa > Chordata > Mammalia > Rodentia > Muridae > Grammomys > Grammomys surdaster. The sequence goes on from NW_021604767.1 coordinate 3,191,488, forward strand.
CACTGATAAGTGGACATTACCCGAAAAGGTCAGAGTTCCAATGATACAATTCACAGACTATTTGAAGCTTAACAAGAAGGCAGGCCCAATTGTGCATGATTCAATCCCATTTAGAAGGGGAACAAAATAATCACTGGAGGTGGGGGGGACGAGGGTAGGAGAGGGGAATGAAATAAGAAAAGGGGAGGGGCAGGACCAGGTATGGAGAAAAACAGAAAAGAGCCCAGAGGACTAGGAGAATGAATATAAATACGCAGGAGTATGAGGTAGGGAATGGGAGAAACTACTAAAATGTCCCAGGCACTAGGGAAGCAATAGACACAAAGGACACAATAATCATGACATTAGCCAAAATGTCCAACAGTGGAGAGATAGAACCTGAAGAGATTACCTCCAGTAGATAGACATGGTCCTCAGTTGAGAGATAGTACCATTCACCCATCTCAAAAATTTTAACCCAGAATTGTTCCTGTGTAAAGGAAATGCAAGGACAACAAACAGAATAGAGACTGAAGGAAAGGCCATCCAGAGACTGCCCCACCTTGGGATTCATTCCATCTGCAGACACCAAAACTGATACTATTGCTGATACCAGGATATGCTTGCATATAGGAGCCTGGCATAGCTGTTCTCTGTGAGGTTTGACAAGCACCTGACTGAGAAAGATGCAGATACTTACAGTCAACCATTGGACTGACCCAGGGAACACCCCTAGGGAAGAATTAGGGGAAGGACTGAAGGAACTGAAGGGAATTGCAATCCAATAGAAGAACACACACACACACACACACACACACACACACACACACACACACACATATATATATATATATATAGTCAACTATCTGGACCCGTCAGTGCTCCTACGGACTAAGCTACCATAAAAGGCATGTATAGGCTGCTCCTTGGGCCCAGCTACATATGTAGCAGAGGACTGCTTTGTCTAGCCTCAGTGGGAGAGGATGTGCTTGATCTTGTGAAGGCTTGATGCCCCAGAAAAAGGGATGCTAGAGAGGTGAGGTAGGAGTGGGTGGGTGGGTGAGAGAGTACCATCTTAGAGGAAAAGGGGAGGGAGAATGGCGTGGGGGTTCATGGAGGAGAGAACAGAAAGGGGGACAACATGAGAAATGTAAATAAATGAAATAAATGATAAAAAGAAACTGTTTTCTTTTCAAGTATGAGATCCAAAATAAACATGTTTGCAATATGCTGTTAGCTATCTAACATCCCTCATTCTCTTCAATTATTTATATAATTATATTTAAATAATTTTATATAACTTCATACATAATTTATTATTTATGATTTTAACAAGTCATATTTTTAAATGCAAAATTTCCCAAGTGAGTTCTAACATGTTATATATTTCAAGGCTTTCTTCAAATAAGAAATTAAACTAGCCAGAAGTCTTTGTTACTAAAAGATTCCTCAAACAGGCTCATTTTTACTTAAGGTATCCTGCTCATTCATAAAACCATTAGTGACATTATCAAATCTGAAAGTTCCTGCAGAATAAGAAGAAAAAAATATATAGAGGGAAGCTGGCTAATTAATTATTCATGTTTACTACTGTCTCTTTCTCAGTGAAGCTATGAAGCTTATCTTATCCCTTATCTCTACTCAATCCACTATCAAAGCATTAGGAAGACACTAATCCCTCTGGAGACAGTGCAGCAGAACATTGAGACATTTTACAAAATACCAAAAAAGCAAAATCAGATTAACAGCAATGATAAATGATTAAAGGAAACAAGAGATCTAAACAAAATCATATATGTGTAGAGGGAAATACAACTAAGGTAACTCATTCAGTAAATAAATAGCAATATAATATATTTACATATATATGCATATATGTATACGTAAAAATATATATCAGTAGATGAAACTACTTATTGCCTCATAAGTAATGAGTTTTGAAATGTAAAATTAGAGCTGTTTTATTTTACAAAAGTGCTACTGTATATTGCTGCTCTTTCTTGACGAGAATCTTTCACTCAACATTAAACTCAGGCCTTACCTATGTTATTATCTACAGTTTACTTTTTATATTACAAATATTCTATATTACAGATAGTAATATTTATTCATTTGTGATTATTTCTCTTCTGGATGCACTCCGTTTGTTTCAGATTGATGTTATGTGCCTTTATATCAAAATGTACATATCACCTTTGCCTTGAAACTAAGAAATTTGAGCAGTTTTAAAGGCTTCACTCTCCCAGACTATGTGGAAATCTTGCAAATTAGTGTTGCAGTCTACCATATCATGATAGCACCTCTGAACTTCTTGAAAAATGGAGAAATCTCTTTCCCTGTATGGTTTCCCATTCTTTGACCTTGTCTAGGGATCCCAACTCCCTACACCTTCTACCTGGGGAAGATTGAGTAGTTCTTGGAAGACTTATAAATTTCCTTTATTCCCTAATAAGAATCAATCTAGAAAATATTTGCAATTCCTGGAATGCCTTTCCATAAAAATGAGGTAGACCTTTTAAACTTAAACCAGTTAGTTTCATTTACCAGGAAACCTCTTTTGCACTCATTAAAGTCCATATATACCACTGGTTCACCTCAAATAATGCATATGCTTACAAGCTTACCCTGAATAGAGGAATGTGTACAACCTATGAAAATTTTCAGAGAGCTGTTTTATTGAAGAGCATAGGAAAAGTTCTTCATTTAAAAGAGCTGTAACATTAAGATCCTTAGAGAAGGCTTTTCCCAACCAAAAGTTCATTCAAATTTTCTCTGCCTTCCTACCCTCCTAACTTTAAATTCTTTCACAAAAAAATAAAACAAAGATTTAATACAACAACAAAACCAAGAAAACAAAAGTGAAAACATACTTAAAAACACAGAAAAACACCAATATGTAATCAAATAAGAGAATATCAAAAACTGGAATCTATTTGTATGTTGGTCAACTTCTCCTGAACCCGAGGCCTGTCCTGGTAGGGTTGATATGTCCTGTGTCACTCTACTGCATAAAATTGGTATTCCTTTTCTTAACTAGTGGCAAGGTGTTCATTTATTCATATATTTATTTACTCATTTATTAACAATATAACAATATAAGATAAAAATAAAATATTTAATATTTACTCATAAATAACATATAAAGCGAAACAAAACTATTCTATTGAAGTTTTACAAGACAAACCAACACAAGCCCAGAGTCAAAGAGGAGGCACAAGAATCAGAGACCCACTGGCTTATATACTCAGGAATTCCATATAAATTCCATATAAATTCCATATAAATTCCATATAAATTCCATATAAATTCCATATAAATTCCATATAAACACTAAACCTAAAGCCATTATTTATATATCAAGGTCTTGGTACAGACCAGTGCTTGTGTATGCTGTTATACTCTCTGTGCATTCATATGAGCATTGCTCATGTTGGTTCAGAGGTATTTGTTTTCTTGATGTTTTCTATTCCATCAGGCTCTTATACTCTTTCTGATTCCTTAGGGTTCCCTGAGCTCTGAGGAATGGAATTTGATGGAGACATTTTATTTACGTTTGAGTATTTCAAAGTCTGTCACTATCTGTCTAATGTCTGGCTAGGAGTCTTTATATGTGAACAAGACACTGAACCATGAGTGTATATATTTTTCCCTTTTTTCCCTTTTTTTCTACCAGTATTATTTAGTTTGTCCTAGATGCCTAGCTATCTAGTCTTAGGTTCCTGATCATGGAAACAGTGTATGCTCCGGGTTGTGGAGGGTACTTTAAATCTAATCTGTTATTGGTCGGTTTCTCCCACAACCTTTGTATGCTAACATTGCTCTAGCATACCTTGCAGGTAATATACCATGGTAGATATAAGGGTTTGTGGCTTGCTTAGTGTTTATGTTTCTCTTTTGAGAGTGTGCAGAATACATTGCCCATTTTAAAGGCTTGATTGCCATTGTCTAATTGATTAAAAAAAAAAACTCTACAGAAGCCCATGACAAAACATTTTGGCAAAAAACTGTGAGTATCTTCTCCAACTTTCCAAACACTTTTGGTGTCTTAGGCACTCACACCTTCCTTAATCACATGATGGTTAACTTGCCTAACATTACTAGCATATTCCTTCAGATTCAGTTTTCAATATTTTCTCCAGTTTTCCTAGTTGTCTCTGTCAAAGTGAATGCAAATTGCCTTCCTGAGTACTATTATTCTATGTGTTTTTAAGTATAATTCTATAATCCATATGTATTTTATGTCATCCTAATATTTGTTAAATTGGATAACATTGAATTTCCCATTGTGCAACATCATTTCTGATACTTATTGCATCACAGATGATGGACTATGAACTTTAGGTAAAAAGAGGGTATACAAAGGAGCTATATCAATGAGATGAAGAAAAAGATTAATGAAATGAATAACAAAACAGAAGAGATCATTTTAGCTCAGTCATTTAATCATATATTGTAGCATCATTTATTAATAGGAAAATAAATTTAAAATCTAACATTGAAATACCTATAGCTAACCACACCATGCAATACATTATAAATGTTTTGTTGTATTTTATGGCTGTGTATACTTGACAAATACATCTCTTTCTTATATTGTGACTGCGTTTGTCTTTAAGGACACTTAGGTTTTATGAGCTATAAACCTTTTGCTGACTGTTCCCTGTCCATTTTCACTCCTTTGTAGATATAAAGAAGTACTACTTGAAAGTTCAGATAAATTTTCCTCACTGTAAACTCTTAAGGCTAATGTTTCAGAAAAGTCTCAATATTGGTTAAACAGTTTAAAAGACAACCATTACAAAGCACATGATAAAAGCCAGTAAGGACTTATTGAAGCCTGCTTTCCTGGGTCTTCCTAATTGGTAAGAGAGTTCAATAGGAAAAGAAGAAGGGAACAGTTGAAAGGAAGTCTAACTGCAGTTGGACAAAACCTGAAATCTTTTCATGTGTTAAGTCTCTATTACTTAGAGATTAAGATCATCATGCATTTTAGAAAACTAAATCGTATCAAGATTATGGCACAAAGTTAAATGGGGTGTTAAATTGGCAAGAACATATAAATTTTAAGTGACTGAGACATTTTACAAGGGCATTATTTCAAGACAGGATTGTCACCATCATCATTGTTGTTGTCATCACTGTCATTATCATTACTGCCTTCTTCTTCCCCATATCCTCCTTCTTCACCATTTTGTTTTGAAATTGGTCTGAATATTGTCCTTCAAAGAAAAACTTGAAGGTGTTCATAGACTTCCTCAAACTGAGACAGACCAGAGGAAGCCAAGTTCTACTGGGTGCTGAGTAGCCCATTCAGCATTGTTAAAGCACTATTAGTTTTAGTGAGCTTTTCTTAATCTTGTGAGGGCTCCTAATAATGTTTATTGTATAATAAATAAGCAATGATGCTGAGAGATGAGACTACAAGATTGGCAACTTAAAGCTATCTCTTTGCTACTTTGGCCACCTTGAACAAGCAATATGTCAATTGCTTCCCAAATGGCAATTGTAAGACCACGTGCTGTTTGAACCCCCTGCTGACAGAAGGGAAGGTACATAATGATGCAATATCAGCAGAGTAGAAACTGAAAGTGCTCTATCAATATTAACATTTAGACCAAATTTTTTTCAGAGGAAGACTGGAGCCCTTCCAGGCATGGCATCATTGAAGACGTACATAAAATAAAGCCAAGAAAACACAAGTGGCATTGGAGACACCATTGAAAATCCCATCTGAATTATGTCTGTGGCCATATACGTTTGTCACTCATTCCTCAGCTCACTAACCTGCTCTTTTTGATAGTTGTCTTCTTTATTAATAAGTTTTACATTTTTATCCTGTGCCATAGTTAAAATCCATGTCTTATCCTCTCTCTTCCTTTTAGGTGGCTCTCAGGATTTCACCTAACATCAATGACGGTCTCTCTTAAACTCTAACAAAATTGTCATTGATAATTGTTTATTGTGGGAGTGGGAGGAGGTGGCAGAGAAACATTTTTTAATTTGGCAAGTAAGGACTATATTGAGGATAGGCAGATTCTGTGTTAACAGACAAGCACTGTAGAGTTGGTCTGATAGAACGAAGGGAGTTCTCCAGACGTGCCACCTCATGCCCAGTGAGAGTCATAGTTTAGAACAAATCTGAAGAATCCATGTGAAACAAGCTGCCAACTCAAAAATTCCAATCCAGGGGACATCAAAGAGTGAGTTCCACCCATCTCCAACTCCACAGTAAGGAAATGGGAGCAGTTCAGCCAAAGAAGTTCATTATGACAAGGTGCAGGATAGTGCTAGCAAAGAGAAAATTAGCAAAGGTTTGCTCTGGAGAGATGCCTTGGAAATCTACCTTGTTCTGGGCATTGATCTGAATTTTCAAGCAAACTGCTAGGATGAAGCTGTCCACACAAGAGATGAAGCTAGATAGAAAAGTGATGAAGGGGAAGGTACCCATGAGGAGTAGCCTAACTGCAGCACCCTGGTCAGAATTATATAAAGGAGATAGGTATCCAGCAACTTCAGACATTGTGGAGTGGAGCTCAACAAAATTGCCATTGATAATGTTTTAGAAACAATTTTCTTTATTTTTATAATTTATTTATTTATTCATTTAGTTACATCCCAAATGCTGTCCCCTCTAATCTTCCCATCACAGAGTCATTCTCCTCTCTCCCGTATCTTCTGAGAGGGTGGGGACACACTTAGTATCAGCCCACCCTGGACCATCAACCTCTACAGGGTTAGGTGTATCCTGCCCCCATTAAGGCCAGACAAGTAAACCCTGTTGGGGAAGGGATTCCACAGTCAGACTGCAGCTTTAGGGACAGCCCCTGCTGTCCATTTTCATGTGGGGAACCCACATAATGACAGAGCTGCACATGTATTAAATATGTGCTGAGGGCCTTGGTCCAGCCTGTGTGTCCTCTTTGGTTGGTAGTTTGTTCTCTGAGAGCTCTCAGTGGTCTAGATTAGTTAACTCTGTTGGTCTTCCTGTGGAGTTCCTATTCCCTTCAGGGTTTTCAGTCCTTCCCCCAGATCTTCCATAAGAGTCCCTGACCTCCATTTAATGCTATTTCATTCTCCTCCTGATGAGAACCTCTCACAGGTCAGTTATTCTAGGCTTCTGTTTGTGAGTATATCAGAATATCATTAATAGTGTCATGGATTGGTCCTTTCCTGTGAGATGGGTCTCAAGTTGGGTCAGTTATTGGCTGGCCATTCCTTGAGTCTCTGCTACATCTTTGTGCCTGCATTATTTCTAATCATGATAAGTTTTGTGTCAAAAGTTTTGTGAGTGGATTGATGTCCTTATTCTTATTACGAACAAAGCCACTGTGAACATTATGGAGCATATATCCTTGTGGTATGATGCAGCATCATTTGGCAATATGTCTACAAGTAGAGTTGTCTATGAAACCACTAGATTGATTTCCAGATTGGTTTTAAAAGTTTGCAATCACCCAATTTCTACGTTCTTTATTGAGAGTTGGAGCCACAAAGGAAAATCCATATTTTCAGATAACAATTCTAGACACTACTTGCTCTGCCTCCTAAGGATTATATCACAGCCAAGACTGGTTGGAGTATCTTGTACAGTTACTCTGTACCTATTTTTATGGGTTCAGAGCAGGAGCATTTCTCTTAAAGTGGAATTCTGTAATTGTTGCAAGGTAACAATAAACATAGGAATGGAAGAACATGCCTGCAAACCTTGGTATCAAGAGGTTGAGATAGGAGGAGAGTGAGGGTGGCCATTTTGAGTTCCTATTATGTCAAAGCGACATAATGAAGCCTTGTGTCTAAAAACAAGCAAAAGTAAGGAAACAAACAAACAAATTCATAAAAACTCGATTATGTTAACAAAATGAATACTTATTAATGATTTAATGAGTTTGCTGTCCTTATGGACAAATATTCCTCTGATAGCTATAAAGCAGAATTAAAGGATACTAGGATCTTTGTGTGTGTGTGTGTGTGTGTGTGTGTGTACCCTGTTGAGTGACACCTTCTTGTGTTATCTTCTTTGATGGTTCATTTATTAAGTCAAGTTGTAGCTTCTTCTTTGTTTTTGTATGTTTGTTTTACTTTCTGTAGTACATGTAAGGTTGGGCTACTACACATCTATAGCTTGAAAGAATAGCTATATGGTTTATAGATTTACCAGGGTGGAAACAAGAAGGACTTGAAGATAGAAGAATAGAAAACACTTAAAGATGAAGTAGAAGAAGTACAGAAAGGCAGAAAGAGCCCAATAAGATGCTCTGGCCTTTTTTAGTGCCAAGATTCTCAGCCCTATTAAACTTGAGAGCAATAATTTTAGCTACAGACAAGGGATGAAGTATTCCATTTTCTTAGCCTACACATGAGCTCTGACATTTATATATCTAAGCTACTAAGAAATCTCATACCTGCCTCTGGGCTGGAGCAGACACAGAGTTGGTCTGCTCCTGTCCTGTTGAGAAACTGAATCCTGAGTCATCCAGGAGCCACTGCACTCAGAGCAGCTGGAGCCACTGCACTCAGAGCAGCTGAAACTGAATCCTGAGTCATCGAGGACCCACTGCACTCAGAGCAGAAGGATTTCCAGATCCAAGAGGTGGCCTGAGTCCCAGGAGTTATTCCACCCAGGAGATTAGGAGCATAAGACCACAGAGACCTCTGGACTCTGAGGAGCTCTGCAATAAGCAAGATAACTGGAAATACAGACTCCAGTTTTACACAGTGAGGGCAGGTACCACTAGAGTTAACCAGATGGCGAAAGGCAAGCGCAAGAACATAAGCAACGGAAACCAAAGTTTTTTTGCATCATCAGTGCCCAATTCTCCCAATATAGCAAGCCCTGAACACCCCATCACACCTGAAAAGCAGGATTCAGAATTAAAATCACTTCTCATGATGATGATAGAGGATTATAAGAAGGAATTAAGTAACTCCCTTAAAGAAATACAGGAGAGTACAAGTAAACAGATAGAAGCCCTTAAAGAGGAATCACCGAAATCCCTTAAAGAAATGGAAGAAAACACAAAGAAGGAATTAAACAAAAACATTCAGGATCTGAAACTAGAAATAGAAACAATAAAGAAAGTTCAAAGGGAGAGAACCATGGAGATAGAAAACCTAAGAAAGAGATCAGGAGTCACAGACGCAAGCATCACCAACCGAATACAAGAGATAGAAGAGAGAATCTCAAATGCAGAAGATACGGTGGAAAATATTGACACAGTTGTCAAAGAAAATGCAAAATGCAAAAAACTCCTAACTCAAAACATCCAGGAAATCCAGGACACAATGAGAAGACCAAACCTAAGGATAATAGGTATAGATGAGAATGAAGATTCCCAACTTAAAGGGCCAGTAAATATCTTCAACAAAATTATTGAGGAAAACTTCCCTAACCTAAAGAACAAGATGCCCATAAACATACAAGAAGCCTACAGAACACCAAATAGACTAGACCAGAAAAGAAATACCTCCCGTCACATAATAATCAAAACATCAGATGCACAAAACAAAGAAAAAATACTAAAAGCAGTAAGGGAAAAAGGTCAAGTAACATATAAAGGCAGACCTATAAGAATTACACCAGACTTCTCACCAGAGACTATAAAAGCCAGAAGAGCCTGGACTGACATCATACAGACACTAAGAGAACACAATTGCCAGCCCAGATTACTATACCCAGCAAAACTCTCAATCACTATAGATGGTGAAACCAAGATATTCCATGACAAAACCAAATTTGCACAATATCTTCCCACAAACCCAGCACTTCAAAGGATAATTGATGGAAAATGCCAACACAAGGAGGGAAACTACAACCTAGAAAAAGCAAGGAAGTAATCTTCCAACAACCCCAAAAGAAGATAACTATACAAACATAACTTTACCTCTAATAAAAAAAATAACAGGAAGCAACAATCATTTTTCCTTAATATCTCTTAACATCAATGGTCTCAATTCCCCAATAAAAAGACGCAGACTATCAGACTGGATACACAAACAAGACCCAGAATTTTGCTGCATACAAGAAACGCACCTCAGTGACAAAGACAGACACTACCTCAGAATAAAAGGGTGGAAAACAATTTTTCAAGCCAATGGTCCCAAGAAACAAGCTGGAGTAGCCATTCTAATATCAAATAAAATCGACTTTCATCCAAAATTAATCAAAAAAGATAAGGAAGGACACTTCATACTCATCAAAGGAAAAATCTACCAAGGTGAACTCTCAATTCTGAACATCTATGCTCCAAATGCAAGGGCACCTACATACATAAAAGAAACTTTACTAAAGCTCAAAACACACATTACACCTCACACAATAATAGTGGGGGATTTCAACACCCCACTGTCAGCAATGGACAGATCATGGAAACAGAAACTAAACAGAGACACTTTGAAATTAACAGAAGTTATGAACCAAATGGACTTAACAGACATCTATAGAACATTTCATCCTAAAACAAAAGAATATACCTTTTTCTCAGCACCTCATGGTACCTTCTCCAAAATAGACCATATAATTGGTCACAAAACAAGCCTCTACAGATACAAAAAGATTGAAATAATCCCTTGCATCTTATCAGATCACCACGGACTAAGACTGGTCTTTAATAATGACAAAAACAATGGAAAACCCACGTACACATGGAAACTGAACAACTCTCTACTCAATGATGACTTGGTCAAGGAAGAAATAAAGAAAGAAATAAAAGACTTTTTAGAATTCAATGAAAATGAGGACACATCATACCAAAACTTGTGGGACTCCGTGAAGGCAGTGCTAAGAGGAAAGCTCATAGCTCTAAGTGCCTACAAAAAGAAACTGGAAAGAGCACACACTAACAAGTTGACTGCACAACTAAAAGCTCTAGAACAAAAAGAAGCAAATACACCCAGGAGGAGTAGAAGGCAGGAAATAATCAAACTCAGGGCTGAAATCAACCAAATAGAAACAGAAAGAACAATACAAAATATCAATAAAACCAGGAGTTGGTTCTTTGAGAAAATCAACAAGATAGATAAACCCTTAGCCAGATTAACCAGAGGGCACAGAGACAGTATCCAAATTAATAAAATCAGAACTGAAAAGGGAGACATAACAACAGAAACTGAAGAAATTCAAAAAATCATCAGATCCTACTACAAAGGCCTATACTCAACAAAACTGGAAAACCTGGATGAAATGGACAATTTCCTAGACAGATACCAGGTACCGAAGTTAAACCAGGAGCAGATAAACCATCTAAATAATCCCATAACCCCTCAGGAAATAGCAGCAGTCATCAAAAGCCTCCCCACTAAAAAAAGCCCAGGACCAGATGGTTTTAGTGCTGAATTCTATCAGACCTTCAAGGAAGACCTAATACCAATTCTCTTCAAACTATTCCACAAAATAGAGACAGAAGGAACACTACCCAATTCGTTCTAAGAAGCTACAATTACACTCATACCCAAACCCCACAAGGACCCGACAAAGAAAGAGAACTTCAGACCAATCTCCCTTATGAACATCGATGCAAAAATACTCAATAAAATTCTAGCAAACCGAATCCAAGACCACATCAAAACAATCATCCATCATGATCAAGTAGGTTTTATCCCAGGAATGCAGGGATGGTTCAATATTCGGAAATCCATCAATGTAATCCACTATATAAACAAACTTAAAGAAAAAAACCACATGATCATCTCACTAGATGCTGAGAAAGCATTTGACAAAATTCAACATCCCTTCATGATAAAAGTCTTGGAAAGATCAGGAATTCAAGGCCCCTACCTAAACATAGTAAAAGCAATTTACAGCAAACCAGTAGCCAACATCAAGCTAAATGGAGAGAAACTTGAAGCAATCCCACTAAGATCAGGGACTAGACAAGGTTGCCCACTCTCCCCCTACCTATTCAATATAGTACTGGAAGTCTTAGCCAGAGCAATTAGACAGCAAAAAGAAGTCAAAGGGATACAAATAGGAAAGGAAGAAGTCAAAATATCGCTATTTGCAGATGATATGATAGTATACTTAAGTGACCCCCAAACTTCCACCAGAGAACTCCTAAACCTGATAAACAACTTCAGCAAAGTGGCTGGTTATAAAATCAACTCAAACAAATCAGTAGCCTTCCTCTACATGAAAGATAAACAGACTGAAAAAGAAATAAGGAAAATGACACCCTTCACAATAGTTGCAAATAATATAAAATACCTTGGTGTGAATCTAACCAAGCAAGTGAAAGACCTGTATGACAAGAACTTCAAGTCTCTGAAGAAAGAAATCAAAGAAGATCTCAGAAGATGGAAAGATCTCCCATGCTCATGGATTGGCAGGATTAATATAATAAGAATGGCCATCTTGCCAAAAGCAATCTACAGATTCAATGCAATCCCCATTAAAATCCCAACTCAATTCTTCACAGAGTTAGAAAAGGAAATTCTCAAATTCATATGGAATAACAAAAAACCCAGGATAGCGAAAACTATTCTCAACAATAAAAGAACTTCTGGAGGAATTACCATCTCTGACCTCAAGCTGTACTATAGAGCAATAGTGATAAAAACTACCTGGTATTGGTACAGAGACAGGCAGGAAGATCAATGGAATAGAATTGAAGACCCAGAAATGAACCCACACTCCTATGGTCACTTGATCTTTGACAAAGGAGCTAAAACTGTCCAGTGGAAAAAGGACAGCATTTTCAACAAATGGTGCTGGTTCAACTGGAAGACAACATGTAGAAGAATGAAAATTGATCCATTCTTATCCCCTTGTACAAAGCTCAAGTCTATGTGGATAAAGGACCTCCACATAAAACCAGATACACTGAAACTAATAGAAGAGAAGGTGGGGAAAAGCCTCGAATACTTGGGCACAGGGGAAAAGTTCCTGAACAGAACTCCAATGGCATATGCTCTAAGATCGAGAATTGACAAATGGGACTTCATAAAATTGCAAAGTTTCTGTAAGGCAAAGGACACTGTCAATAGGACAAAACAACAACCAACAAATTGGGAAAAGATCTTTACCAATCCTTCATCTGATAGAGGGCTAATATCCAATATATACAAAGAACTCAAGAAATTAGACTCCAGACAACCAAATTACCCTATTAAAAAATGGGGTATAGAGCTTAACAAAGAATTTTCAACGGAAGAAACTCGAATGGCCGAGAAGCATCTAAAGAAATGTTCAGCATCCTTAGTCGTCAGGGAAATGCAAATCAAAACAACCCTGAGATTCCATCTCACACCAGTCAGAATGGCTAAGATTAAAAACTCAGGTGATAGTAGATGCTGGCGAGGGTGTGGAGAAAGAGGAACACTCCTCCATTGTTGGTGGGACTGCAAGATGGTGCAACCACTTTGGAAATCAGTCTGGCGGTTCCTCAGAAAATTGGACATAGCATTACCCGAGGATCCAGCTATACCACTCCTAGGCATATACCCAGAAGATGCTCGAACATATAACAAGGACATATGCTCAACTATGTTCATAGCAGCCTTATTTATAATAGCCAGGAGCTGGAAAGAACCCAGATGTCCTTCAACTGAGGAATGGATTCAAAAAATGTGGTATATTTACACAATGGAGTATTACTCAGCTATTAAAAACAATGAATTCGAGAGGGTCCTTGGTAAATGGATGGAACTAGAAATTATCATCCTGAGTGAGGTAAGCCAATCACAAAAGAAGACACATGGTATTCACTCACTGATTATTGGATATTAGCCTAGAACCTTGAAATGCCCAAGATGCAACTCACAGGCCACATGAAGCCCATAAAGAAGGAAGACCAAGTGAGGGTGATTCGGTCCTTCTTAGAAGGAGCAACAAAATACTCAAGGGAGCAAATATGGAGACAAAGTGAGGGACAGAAACTGAAGGAGGGGCCGTCTCAAGACCACCCCACCTGAGTATCTATCCCATGTGCAATCACCAAAGGTAGATGCTGATGTGGAAGACAGGAAGTGCATGCTGATAAGAGCCTGATATGGATATCTCCTCAGAGGCCTTCAAGAGTCTGACATATTCAGAGGCAGATGCTCACAACTAGCCTTTGAACTGATCATGGGGTTCTCAATAGAGGAGTTAGAGTGAAGACTGAAGGAGCTGAAAGGGTTTGTGGCACCATGAGGAGAGCAACAATACCAACCAACCACAGCTCCCAGGGTCTAAACCACCAGCCCTGGATCCC
>NW_021604767.1:3205752-3211053 GCF_004785775.1 Grammomys surdaster
TAGAGGTTACATCCACAGAGAAGAAGGAGGAGGGGCGAGGGGATTGGGAGTTCCGAGGGGGTGGTGGGGATGGGGTAAGGGGACAACATAGGAAATGTAAATAAATCATCCAATAAAAAAAAAAGAAAAAAAAAAAAGAAATCTCATACCTGAGGTCTTCAAGAGAGTTGTAACACTGCAGGGTGCTATCTGTTGCTGCCTATACCTGTTTTCTCACTTGGCTCATTGATATCAATTACCAAAGGATCAAAAACCACCAAAGGCTATCACTTGAAGAGGTTACCCTTGAATAACAATGATTTCTTTAAGGGTAGATTAAAAGGAACCCAGTCGGCATACAGGAAACAAAATTCTTCTAGATAACAATTATCATTAAATATTATAATATATGAAATGATAGATAAAATTTCCTTTTTAATTTAGCCTCACTGAGAAGTCTGTTTCACAAAACACTTTCTGGACTGTATATATAAGCTATCCTCCACACACACAGACATGCAGACACAGGCACAGACACACATACAAACTCAAACATATCCTATGAGTTTAATAACTCAGTTATTTAATGTATCTTGACAACTGAACTGAAACATTAATAACTAGTTGCTTACTGAATGCCACAGGCAGAACTGTACTTAGGTTTTTATTGAGTTCAGATATGATTTATGTACTTTTGTATTAAAAGCATAGTCACTAAATAGTAGTGAGTAGTCTTTTGTCTTTATTAAAGAAAAAATTCCATTTAAATAATGTTATAGCATTTAATTTTGTTATATTTCAAAATATTTCTACATCTGGATATTTTTTACCTGTAAAATTATTTTGAAAGTAAAATGTAGTTTAGGAATGAATTAGCAAAATGTCTTAAAGACCCACAGGACCTTGAATTCAAAAGTACTTTGTTGTCTAAGAGTTGTCATGATCTAATTTGTGTTGCTCTAATAGAATATTTAAGACACAGTATTAGAAAAATGGAGCATTTAGCCCACTTGGATTTCTGTATATCCAAGAGTGTGAACCTGACAAATGTCTTCTGTCTAGAACTTCACAGTCATTATCACACAGCAGAATGTAAGACAATCAGTAGGTTCCAGGATCATCAAATAACCACCTATTATTGATGGAATAATTGTGTTTCTGTTGAGAAAAGAACACAGTTCCTAGAGATACCACATATTCATTAATGTGTGTGGAAGTCCATCACCTAGTATTCGGCCATGCCTCCTTGGGTTCCTATTTTTCAGTACACCAAAAGAACCAAGCTGCTTAAATTTTATTCCTTGGAGGCAAAATAGAATGGAGGTAGAGATGTTAGATACTAATTATTTCCTTGTCATGGAAAAATAGACTCTTTTCTCATACAATATATCTTGATTAGTTTCCCCTCACACCAGATCTTCATATATTCACTTTTTGTTTCTTATTAGAAAAGAGCTGGCTTCTAAGAGATAACTGCAGGACAAGATATAATATAATGCAATGAAACAAAAAAAATACATTAAAATTGGACAAGGAAGACCAACAAAAGGAAAAGAGCCCAAAAGGAGACTCAAGAATTATTGTCCCAATGTTAGTAAACTTGGGGGCCTCATAAAAATACTCAACTGGAATCTGTAATAGTCAAATGACTTGATTCAGACACAGGAAGGGTCTGGCCATGCTGCTTTAAACTCTGTTAGTTTATATGAACTTCCCCCAGTTGATTTAGAGGAACTAAATCTCTTAGTGCCCTCCACGAACTCTTGTTCTTATATTATTTCTGCCCTCCTTTTTATTGTTTTCCCTAAGCTCTGAAGGGAGTGTTCTGTTGGAGACATCCCATTTAGAGATGAGTGTTCCAAGGTCTCCCTTTCTTTTTATAATATCGGACTGTGGCTTTCTATAGCTGTTTCCATCTGCTGCAGGAAGAAGATTCACTGATGATGAATAAGGCGTTGATCTATGAGATCTATAATTGATCTATAGTTCTGTTATGAGAATAACATTAGGAATCATTTTGTCACTATTATTTAAAAAAAACAAAAAACAAACAAACAAACAAACAAACAAAACAGTATTACCTGGTATTGTCCTACGTCTCTAGTCATTTATTTTTGGTTTTTGCTCACCCAAGCAATGTTGGGTTTAAGTCAAATCAGACATTGATTGGTTGTTCCCAGAAGCTCTGTATATAAACAAACTTAATTTCAGCAATTTATAATTCTACATTCTCCCTCACATCTAATGAGAGCTAATAGCATATTCAAATCATTATTTCTTAGTATGGTAAGAATTAGGCAATTTTGATGAGAATGATTGATTTTAAAAAATGTTATAATAATTTCCTTTTTAAATGAATGTTGAAGGAGTAAAAAGAGTACATTAAGATCAGAAAGCAACAAAATAAAGCATGTGGAAGAATGCAGAAAAGAAGGATGATGATGATGATGATGACAGGAGGAGGAGGATAAAGAGAAGATGAAGGATAAAATGGAGAAGGGAGAATAAAGTAAAATTAAAGAAGGAAAATGAGAAGAGTAGTATTAACCGTCTAACATATTACTTTTCATGTTATAAAATTTGATTCTGTTATCTTTTAATGTTAGAATATAGGCAAGTTGGCATTGGATATACACTTTAATTATTCTGACATTCTTTAAATCTTTAAACAAGTCACCAGGATGAAGACCTAGGTGAATATTTTGTTAATATTACAGTAAGGAAATGCTGAGCTCCATGCCTTTTTGGAAATGTGGATTGTGGGGGGTCAGTTAGCTTTGTCATTTTTATACAACCTATAAATCACCTGGGAAGAGAGTCTCTTTGAAAAGTTGTATAAAGTTGCTTGATCTGCGGACATGTATGTGGGGAGTAGCCCTTATGACATTAATCGATGTGAGAAATCCAGTCTTTGTGTGCAACATAATTCCCTATGTAAGAGGCCCTGGGATTATATGTGGAAAAGTAAATTGCACAAGCAAGTGAGTAAGTCAGCATATGAACATTCAATTTTATCTTCTGAATGTGGACATAGTATGGCTGAAGTGGAAATTAATGTTTTTGTTGGAGACTCAGTTGTGCCATGTGCTGAAAACTGTCTTATGAGAGGATATTTTGCTGAAGCACACATGCAGGAGAATGTTTTTCTGAAAACCAATATGTGATATTTTTCTGGAAGCTGCTTGGTGAAAAGGTATGTGATGTTTTGTTGGAGTAGACACTTGAGAAGACATGTGATGTTTGAAAGGAGTAGAAGTGTAACCCAACAGACAAAGGATGACTGTCTGTCATTGATTTGCCTTGCTTTCTTGTCTGATCCTCACTTGTCATGACTTTGTAGAAATAAATGCACCAAAGAACTTCTGGTGATATAATGCATGCTTCTTGCTGCTTCAGTGAACTCAAGTCTCATGGTTTCTTCTGGATCAAAAAACTGATGCTGACTCATGTATGGTCACTAACAGTTTGCTAGTGGACTTGATTGCAGACAATGAAGATTGGAATGACCTCAAAGAAGTATTTCTAACAAATCTACACTCCGTTTCCAATTGTTCTTACTTTCCCCTACCTTTTGTGCAAAGTGAGCTAGAAGGAAAGATGAAGAGTTAAAGAAGCATAATTAATGTTGCTTTTGAAAAGCCTAAATTTATACATGGCCAATTGCTTGAATATCCTTATTGCTAGAAGTTTACTCAACGATGAATTATAATCTGGAATTGTGGTCCAAAAATAAACTCTCTTCTTCCTTAAACTACACCAATGTTATTTTATCATCTGTCAATTTCCAAATATTTCATTCTTACATGTTTGTATAAGGATTTGAAATGACAAATATTTGATATTTAAATGATATTGATGTAGAAGCATATTTATGAACATCCCAAGAAAATTATAAAAGCTAAATGTGGTAGCCCACATATATAATCTCAGTTAGTTGGGAAGTTGAAGCAGAAAAATTCCAAGTTGGAGGGTACTACAAGCCACCCAATCAAGTTAAGGGAAGCCTATTAAGTTAAGGTCAGCATTAACAAGACCCAGAATTAAAAAAAAAAAAAAAACGATGTGAAGAAGTGGAGACAAGATAGGTCAATCACATAAACTTACGTGTTTACTCACAGCCCTGAATGCGAACACAGAGAGAGAGAGAGGGAGAGAGGGAGGGAGAGAGAGAGAGAGAGAGAGAGAGAGAGAGAGAGAGAGAGAGAAAGAGAGAGAGAGAGAAGGGAAGAAGGGAGGGTAGGTCCAGGGAATGATTAGCTGAGCACATGGTCGCTGGGGCATGGGTTTCTGTTGGGTGAAGTTGTAGGTCCTGCGTGTCTTCTGTTCTTGGAGGGCATCTCAGGGAGGCTTGTGCTTCCTGAGAGGAGCAGAACTTTGACTGAGTTGGTTCCGTGTAGCATGGGGTGGGCGCTGGGCTGTGACAAGCCGCAGGGACACCCACAGTTGGGGAGAGAACTCAATTTGAAGTTCCATGGGAAGTAGGGTTTCTTGAGTGGACTGGAAGATAGGGCCACCACTCACTGGCTCCAGGGCTCTCACGCTAGCGCTCGCAGAGGCTAGTGACCAGTGACCGAGTGCACTGAGGCACCAAGGCAAAGAAGCCATGGGTGGTCTCTGTTGGGGCTCCCAGACACCGCTGGGGGGCCACAGAGGAACAGAGATGCAAGAGAAATGAGGGGGAAGAGGGATGCCCGACCATGCCCTGTGGGAAAGGGATTCTTTGGATACTAGCTTGGCTGAAGACAGCTAGCTGCTTGGCTTGCTTGCTTGAAGAGGCGGGCCTCCACAGCAGAACACAGAAAAGCTCTCCACAGGAGATTAGACACAGCTCAGAAGTTGAGACCATCTCGGCAGTTCCCCCATGATGGGTACCTAAAAGACATGTGGAAGTCTGTGAGTTTTACAGGCTTTATTTTCATGATGGATGGTAGTTGAATCTGGATGCACCCCCCCCCCCCTTCGGTCGGGGTAGACCTGATTTAAATAGGGAAGAAGGAGGGAGGAGGTTCTGGGAAAAGAATATGTAATTGGCTACACCCTCTAGCCTTTAGCTAACTCATTAATATGGAAATCTCTTTAGGGCCTGAGGCCTGTAGTCACATCCTCTACCTGTGGAGGGGTTGGTAGGGGCATTGTAAGGTGCTGCAAGGAGTGATCAATTGATATCTTCATCATGTGTCAGGAGCCTGGATTCCGGGAGTGTGGCGAAATAGATGTCTGTCCCTCACAGGCATCGATACCTATTGGGTCTCCAGGCTATTTCTAGCCAGGGCTTCTACAAAACCCAAGTCATCATTCCAAGGCCCCACAGGAGGGAGGGGG
>NW_021604767.1:3211153-3234491 GCF_004785775.1 Grammomys surdaster
GGGGGAGGGGAGGAGAGGGAGAGAGAGAGGGAGAGGGGGAATCATCTTTTGTGTATTTTAAGAAAAAGTTCTATAGGCATAGATCAGAGAGCAATGTCTAGTATATACCATATTTCCTTCTCCATATTACTTTTTGAGACTGAGTATCATACTGGACCTTGGAGTTTACTAATAAAAATGATTGTCAAGCCATTGACCCCAGAGATCTTAATATTCTTGCCTTCTCAGTACTAGTATTACATGCACAAAAATTTTTATACAGCAGCATGGTTGCTTTGACAAGAGATTACATCTAAAGGTATGAACCAGTCAGAATTTAGACATACCATGAGAAAAAAAGGTGGTGGTATGTTGCGTTGCATTGTGGCTATGTATGTATGCTAGTTTTACTGGTATACTTTTACAGAGATAGGTTACAGAAAGAACAAGCTAGGCATTGATGAAGACTCAATAAGCCCGAGAATGAGCCAGAAGATTAGAGCATATTGTCAAATTTAGTATGAGGCCAGACAGAACAATTAAGTCAGAAGCCAAGAGAAGTGAGATTGAATCAGTAATATTGTAAGACTATATTTTACGGAGGGAAGAATCTTTAATGTCTAGGCCTAGGGTAGTTCAAACAGAGAAGGAAATGCTCTGGGCTCAACGAAAGCTGTATATTTCAATAGCTTATATATTTGACTCTTATCTCATCACTTCATCTAAGGAAATGAATGTGGCACAATTGCTGATCTGAGCAACTACACTCAGTTTTATATCTGAGTCCTTAAGAGTCTGAATAGAGGTCATTACATTTGAGCAGCAAGAATTTTAGAAACTGGAGTATCTTCTCAGCCCTGTTTATTTTTTGAAACAAGGTCTTAATATGTAGATCAACTGCAGAATTATTACAGTCTAGGATAACCTCAAACATTGAAGATTCTGCCGCTTCAGTCTCCCTGGACACTATGTCAGGCTTACATACCTCTAAAACTAACTCAATGTATTTAATCTTTGTTTGTTTGTTTTCTTATAACTCATCCTGACCTCGATCTTCTCAGCCCATCTGCCTTTATCTCAGAAGTGTTGGGACTGTAGGCATGTGCAATCACACCATTTTTATTCAGTGGTGTGATGAATTTTGTAACTGAATATATTCTAGGAAATCTCTCAGAAACAAAATAAAATAGCACTGAACTGATCCAGAAAGGTGATGGGAATAAGAAGCTTAATGGATTGAAACTGGGCCTGGATCAACATGGGCAGCACAATATTCACTAATGTGATGGGATATGCCAGTGAAGGAAATGGAAATGAAGACTGAGAAAACTATAGATGGTGTAGGAACTGGGACATAGCTCAGGAGCAGAGGATATAGGCAATCTTCACAAGGCTGTGGGTTCAAACCCAAGTACTCAAAGAAATTCTGTAAGACAGATATAGAATTTTTTAGTTTGTTTTGTATAAATTAAAAAGAAAAGCTAATGAATATTTATATGATAAAAAGAAAAAAAACAACCAGAATTCACCATAGGAGGGAATTCAAATAGATAAATAGTAGAAAGTGATAATTACTTTTAAAGGTCTGAAAACAAAATAGTAGAACTCAGAAGAATATAACAAAGGATAATCTATATATAGATATGTATCAGAAAAGTATATGAAAATATTCATTGAGCATTTTAGGCAGGTGGTAATGCAGGGATCTTTTTAACTTCAGTTTTAAGATGTTTTCAGATCAACTGTGCTGCAATGCAATTATTTATGCAGCAGAGGCTAATTAAACCTTATACATGCCATGAGAAAAATCTGGAAACACAGCAGGAAGTAAATAGATGAAATTGACAATGGTGTTTGTAGCATTTGGATTAATTTTGTTAAATGCCAACAAGACAAGAAAAATAAAAGACAGGAAAATGGAGTATATTTGTATGAGATAGATTTGCTTTTGTTGGATAGACATGGGATTAGACTTTATTAGATAAAGGATAGCCATTAAAAATTAATCCCACTATTTAAATGTGAGAAAAATATAATACATTATTACAAAATTGTCTCTCTCATAAATAAATTAACATATCAATATTTTGAAGTAGTTTTGTTTCATTTGTAGCTATGAACTTCTTTCATCAGGTTAGATAATAACCTGCTGCCTGTCTGTAATCAAAACACAACTCTGGTGATGACTGGAATTTTTCAGGGTGGCTATAGTTAGAGCACTAGTCTGTTCATACTTGTTGGCATTCGCTATGAGTCATGTTTATTTTTATTATCAATCAATTAGCTAAAAAATTTAAAGTACTAGAAGTTAGTCTACATTTTCAAGAAAGACAATCTCTCTATGGTTTTAAAATGTAAAGTTCCAGCAGTAATGGAAAGGGAAAAGAATATATTTATAATTATTCTTTTAAATTCTATGTCCAGAAGTGCTTCCAGGTTGATCTCATGGGGGTTTTAACATCATTCTTAGAGTTTGGAAGAGCTGTGTTGTCTTTAAGATTTTAGTTTCTAGTACTGTGCAGGAAATTATACATTTGTTAGTTGCTTGAGTGTGAGTGTGGGCCAAGGCCTGATGATCTGGCCTTGGAAACCTGTCAGTGCCAAGAACTAGGAAATAGAGAAAAATATTTATGGAAGCTGGGTGGATGGGAGAAATTTAACTTCATTGATTGGTGCCTAGGAAACCCTTATATGTCATGCTATACTAGGCAAGTCAGGAAAATATTAATCCACAGATTAATAGATAAGAAAAATATGGTACATATTTATAATGTAATACAACTCAACTGTTATAAAACATGAAACCCTGAAATTTATGAGTAAGTGAACAGGATCAAAGAGGAGAAAATTTTGCTGAGATAATTGAGACCCAGAGAGACAAAAAACATGCATTTCTTCTAAGGTGGAAATTCTAGCTGGAGTCCCATTTTGGAATCTAACATTGGGCGGGCATATATGGAAAGCAGAGTAGAAAGAGGTCTTACCAGTGAGTAACGTAAGGAGGATAGTAGTAAATGGGTCCTTTTTGTTTCTATTTGTTTGATTTCAGCCCTGAGTTTGATTATTTCCTGCCATCTACTCCTCTTGGGTGTATTAGCTTCTTTTTGTTCTAAGGCTTTCAGCTGCTTTGTCAAGTTGTTAATGTATGCTCCCTCTAGTTTCTTTTTGTAGGCACTTAGAGCTATGAATTTTCCTCTTAGCACTGCTTTCATTGTATCCCATAGGTTTTGGTATGATGTGTCATCATTTTCATTAAACTCTAAAAAGTTTTTAATTTCTTTCTTTATTTCTTCCCTGACCAGATTAGTCTTGGATCTCTGTGGAAAAACATTGAAACAGATGGCTGCAAGCTGTTGTAAACAGGCAGCTTTCATGGAAATTTACCAGCCTGAGTAGTCATAGACCTTGTAAATAGGTAGCCTTGGCAGACAATACCAACTTAGATAAGGACAAGTGAATCATAGGCAGAGTCATAGTGACCTGTCCCCTGAACCTTTACCCAGTCGATACCCTGTTCTGAAAGATATCTGTATTCCCCCTGAACACCCACACTACAGTGTCATCCCCTTCCCCATGTCCACATTTCTGTGTTTTTAACCCCTGTGTGAATGAATTACGATTTGAAAAAAATAAATGAATTATTTTTGAAAGAGTAGTAAATGGGAAACAAAGTGAAAGTACTGAAGTAGAAAAGTGTAAACAATGTTTGGGAGTTGGAGAGAAATCAAGGGGGAGGAGAAGGGTCAAGCCAAGGGAAGAATGTATACAAAAAGCTTGTGAAGATGTGGAGAAAGGGGAACCCTCCTTCACTGCTGGGATTACAAACTGATACAACTACTCTGGAAATTGATCTGACACTTCCTCAAAAAATAGTTCTAACTGAAGCCCCAGCCCTACTGCTCCTGGTCTTATTGCCAAATGGTGTTCCATAATATCTTAAGGACACATGCTCCACTATGTTCATAGTGGCCTTATTCATAATAGCCAGAAACTGGAAGCAACTCAGTTGTCTGTCAAAAGGAAAATGGATACAAAAAATTTGGTTCATTCACACAGTGGTTTACAAATACAACTATTAAAAACAAATACATACTGAATTTTGCAGGCAAATGGATGGAACTATAAAATATCCTGAGTGGCATAACACTCATGAAGAACATTCATGGTATATACTCCCTGATAAGCAGGTATTAGCTAAAAGTGCAAAATGTCCATGATACACCCCATAGACTGTACAAAGTTAAACAAGAAGGAAGGCCCAAGTGAGGATGCTTCAATCCTACTTACGAGTGCAAATAAAATAATAACAGGAAGCAGAGGAAGGGAGGACCTGAGTGGAAAAGGGTAGGGGAAAAGGGGAGCTGGATCAAGTATGTGCAGAGACAGGAGAGAAACCCAGAGGACCAGGAGAATGAATGAATATATGTAGCTTCTTGGGGTGGGGAATGCAGGGTACCTCTAGAAATTTCCAGATACCTGGAATGGGGGAAGCTCCTAGTACTCAATCTGGGTGACCTAAGCCAAAATACTCAATAGTGGGGATATATAACCTAAAGAAAACACCTCCAGTAGTTAGGCCCCCTAGTAGAGGGATGGTCACACCAATCTACCTTCAAAATATTGGACCCCAAATTGCTCCTGTCTAGAAAAAAATCAGGGACAAAAATGGAGCAGAGACTGAACAGATGTCAGATCATTGACTAGCCCAACTTGGGCATACACCAAACCCTGACACTATTACTGATATATGCTGTGATAGCAAACAGGAGCATAGCATGGCTGTCCTCTAAGATGCTCTACCAGAAGCTGCCTGGGACACATGCAGATGCTCACAGACAAACATTGGACAGAGGTCTGGGATTCCTATGGAATCGTTAGGGGAAGTATTGACGGAACTAAAGCAGATGGCATCTCCATAGGAAGACCAACAGTGTCATCTAACCTGGAACCCTGGGAGCTCCTACAGCTTTAGCCATGAACCAAAGAGGACAGGCTAGTCTGAGGCCCCAGCTACATATGTAGCAAAGGACTGCATTATCTGGCCTCAGTGGAAGAGTATGCAACTAATCCTGTAGAGACTTGATGACCCAAGAAGGAAAGTTGCTTGTGGGGGAGGGCACCTTCTCAGAGGTGAATGGGAGGGAAAATGAGGTGAAGAACTCTTGGATGGGGGTTCTGGAGGGGGTGACAACATTTGCAATGTAAATAATAATAGTAATAATAATAATAATAATGATAATAATAGAATAACCTTCTATCACAGAACCCATATTAAGAAAATACAAATCAGAGGATGGTGGAATACATATGAAAAGAAAGGAGAGAGAAGATACTATGAGTTAAAAGATTGTGCAATGAAGGAAGTTGAGGATGAAATGACCAAGAGTAGAGTAGAGAGAAAGGACTATCTTTTACCCACCAAAACTACATGGCAAAACCCTATTGTTGAAGCTATAGCAAACTATGACTGCAGGACATAGAGACATCTATCTCGAAGGAACTCAGAAACTTTCACTCTATTTTCCCATTTTCATAATACCAGAAAATACTGAAGAAACCACGGGATGCAAAAGACATCTGTGATCTTATTCTACAATGGATGCAACATGTTTAACACTAACCTTCCAGGTAAAACTATTTTTGCACTGTTTTTGAAATAGTGGCATGCCTGCTATGAGAAAACTAAATACTTTCTGGCTAGTGTTGAGACTTGCTTAACAGCAGGGAATTTCAAACTTACTGCCATAAACCCGTCAAAAGCTTACGGATGGGAGATCATTGGCCCTGGAGTAAAATGTGCTACTGTACTTGCTTATTTTCTTGTTGTATTTTATTTGTTGTCTAAATGAGAATGCTGCCTAATTGCCTCATAAATATTTGTTTTTTATAACACAGACCTGCCCTGTACTCAACCTTGACTAGAAATGCTACTGTTTACAGTAGACAGTAGTCAATGGAAAGATATCAGATGAGTTGAAGAAAAAAATGGAGTATTGATATGGTAACATTTCATCATATTCTGTTTAATTTTTTATTTCTGACAATTTCATACAATATAATATATTATAACATATTATAAAATATCTGTACTATAAATATTATAATATAATATTGTAAATTATTATAATATAATATTGTCCTATAAATACTATTATGTGTTTCTGTTAATAGCTTGTTCCTTATTTTTCTTGGACAGTTTGTTGAGATTATTCAATAAATTATAAGAAATTGTTTTGTTTTTCCTCAGTGTATTATTTCTACTGCATTTTCATACTTTATTTTGGTAATTTTCAAAGCATGATGCTACTCATACTTGCAATAGAAATGATTACCTTATCAAAGGACACATGCACTGGGAACATGACTCATTTGACCCAGTATTCCATTTTCCATAATGAAATTTCCAATAAATTGTTATAAGTGTATATGTATTCAGTTTACAGTCATATATGTTTAGTCAAACAGATTCACAAAGGACATCATATTACAGTAAAGTAATATTCCTTATATTACTGAGCATTTTCCAAAACAGAAGAAAAGCAAATTTTAGTTGTGCCTTGTAGGAAAAAAGGGGGAACAAGTCAAGGCGGATTTACTTTTTAAAGGAGAGCACTCATGCCCTGTCTTTTCTACTTTCAATAGATCTTACATTAAGTCATAAAATTTTGATAGTCTTGTATTTTCTAGAATATTTTTCTACATCATACAAGTATATATAGTTGTCTTGGAGTTATGACACATGGTAAAAAACAGGAGAATGTTTTCAGAGCTGAATGTGCAAAGGTCTGTGTAGGCTTCATATTACCATTTCCATTATTGTGGGATTGCAGTGTTTAGATATGAGTAAACTAGCAGCTGAATCAATTCACATTTTCCCTTTTCTCCCATCTTTAAAACTTGCTTCAGGAAATACCTCCATCATATAATACACATACATTGCTTAACACGCATGGAAAATTGAAATTCAAATACAGAGATTTTTTTCTCTGAAATGACATTGAAATAAAGTTTTAAAATAGCAATTTGTTACTTTTGAGATTATAATATCAATATATACTATCAATATATCTTACATTAAGTCATAAAACTAGGAGAACAATTTACATTATTTTTTCCTAGTTTCTCTTTTGAGATCATAAAATCATCCTATGTAGCTTTTTATCTTATGTTCTTTCAAATTCATTGCCTCTTTTCAAATTAATGTTTCTACCATACAATCTCATAGACACATATAAACACAGACACACACACACACACACACACACACACACACACACACACACACTTTTCTGTCCATATAATATTACTTGTATATTTTCAGGGATGGCCATTTAATATTATATAAGCAATACGTGTGTGCTTACCTGGGAAAACTATTGTTTTCTACTCCTAGTATTCCTTACTTGCCTGTAGTTTTGTGTTTATGGTTTAGGCCAGATGAATTTTCCCAGTCCTATTTGTGGGTTGGTGGGCTGTGAGAAGCAGCTCGGTGACTGGTTGAGCATGGGCCTTGAACCCCAGACCCTTATTGGATGGCAGGTGTTTGGTTCTGCTCCGGGGCTCTGGTTCTTTTCATTCTGGTTCAGTCCTTCACAGCCCCTCTCACAGAGAGGTCTATGGCCATCAGTCATGAGGAACAGTGCCTCAGGCTCTCCCACATGTAGATGAGGTATCTCCAAGCTCTCAGACCAAACCAATAGGTGGTATCTGCTACCAGACCCTAATCCACCCTGAAACTGTATGTAAGGGCTCTATTCAGGAGAAATAAAAAGTGTGCGAGAATCATCCTGCTGTCCGAGAATTTCTGTCTGTCGCAAGAGCTGTAACACCAACGCCTCACCAGCATAGCCTGGACCAGTTCAGTGCAGAGAGACGAGTGCAGCACCTGGGAGTAAGAGGGCAGTGACCCCAGAGACACGGGTGGAGGCAGCAGTGGAGGCAGTAAAATCAATTCCCCTCCCTGCTCACACTCTGTCCCCTTTGGCCCAGACATCCTGCACCAGGCCAGCTGGAGACCAATGGGTAGCGGAGATGAGGGCAGAAGCAACACCAGAGGCAGTAGTGGACGCCTCCGGAACACAGACCCACACTATTAAGTATATCCACTGTTATTGTTCTTGGCAGCGTATGTTTAGACACTCATGTTGGTGATTCTTTGTGGGCATAGATCTTGATGTTTCCAGGAGACATCATTTCACAGAAAATGTCCTGATCCTCTGGCTGTTACAATTATTCTGCAGTTCCATTTTAACATACTGTGTCTCAGAGCATAATTTTGCTATGAATTTTAATATTAGGAACCCATGGGTACAATCCCAGTATATCTTTTTAAAACAAAATGGGAGGGGTGAAGTTAATATCTTTTTAGCACAAACCTCTAAATAAATAGAAAACATGATTATTTGATTGTCCCTTCCCTTGAATAATTATCACTTTCTAAAGAAGATATAACATAGGTTTTAATATTGAGAGAAAATGAAACTCTTAATCAGCTCTTTGATCTCCTGATATTACAGACTTAGTTTAGACATAATAACTTGATGAAAAAGATAAGGACGGTGGAGCTTATTTGTGACTGACAGGGTGTTTCATTAGCAAGTGTAAAGCCAAGGGTTTGTTCCCAACACTGTCATATTACAAACATACAAGAAAGTGAGAAATACCAAAGATAACGTAGTGTTGAACATTGTTGAAATTTTTTTCTCAACATCTTCCTCGGCCAGGCAAACCTTACATTTCTAAAGCATCAATCATCTTAGTCCATGATGATTCTGTGTATCATCCATGTCCATTTGTTTTCTTAAATGACGTTAATGCTCTAGTTTTATTGCTTCTGTAACTACTTTCACTCCGTCCCCCTTTTTCAAGATTACAGTGCTACAGAAGTACCTATTTGTGGATGAAATCATGATTGGGATCTTACTTCTTTTCCCTGTATACCATGTTTAGAATTGAATGAAATCTGATTATCTACGTGTGAAAAGAACTTCCGTTCTTTGCATTTATGTCTGTCCTCACCATTCTCAGATGAATTTAATCACTCTCTTCCTTTGTCAGAAGAATGTTCTTTGTCATTCTGCTCCTCAGATTTGTGTCTCTTAGAGGGCTTTGGATTCATGTCTTCTTGCCTCTTTGCTTCTGCTCCGGCTTCCATCATTATCTGATTTTCGTTTTCTTTCTCTTGACCTTAATCTTGACCTTGAATAATGATATTTTGAGGCTCTAGGAGAAACAGATATATCTGACTGCTCTTTTTTCTTTTCTCTATCTGGTGATGTCTTTTCTGGGGCTAATCCACCTCGGTTTGCATCAATAGCCGCCATTGTTTTTGAGTACTGGCCGCTAAGGCAGCCTCTGCTTGTCCGCATTAAACAGTACTGGCCGGGTTTTCATTTTCATATATCCAAGAAGTTTCATGGGAAAAACTGATGTCCTCTGCTAGAGTTTCAAGGGTCTGAAATACTGAGCTAACTTTGTATGCACTAGTCACTTATTTAAAAATATTAGGCACTTTAAGCTCAACCAAAAATAATTTTAATATGAGATTTTGTAAAGGAAAATACTTCTTAAAGCAAGTAATATTCAAATATTTATTTCAATTTATATTTAAATGCATTATATATTAATATATGTATTAAATATGTATATTATATGTTGTTATATAATATGACAATTTTATTATATATTTAATCCATATTTAGATTAACATAGTCAAAATTACCTCTTTGAAAAATGTATTCATAATTAGAAGTATATCATTATTATTGTGCAAGGATTTGCCAACTGAACACCTGTAAAAGACATGGTGAGCATGTAAGTTTTATGTAACTCTGATATACTTGACATAATGTAGTCAAAAGATGTTTTTGTTAGATCATTTATTATAGTGTCCCATTGTTGTAGAAATTTTAAATCTTGACCTAGGGTTTCTACCCTGCTTTTGACCATGTAATTCCCAGATAAAAGATACACATAACCTTTATATTTACAATAAGCCTTTAACAGCAGAAGAGTTGAGCAGATAACTTTCCTCTATATAATTAGACTCTACTTACCTATTGATAATCCTCAGTTATTATTTACTACTTACTATGTTTCATCTGGCCTGCCTTTAACTCCAATTGCCCAGCCCTCAGGGCCATATTTTCTTGACTTGTAGCCCACTGAAGCTTCCCTTTCTCCTCCTAGACCTTCTCCCCCTGATTATCCTCTGACCATAGTCCTGGAAACTTAAACCACACCTATGCTTGAGTCAGGGACTATATTGTAAATTAAAACTTTTTTCCCTCTGACAATGAACAAGGGAGAAAAAGAAATCATATTCATGATTCTAATATCTGTGTCAAGACTTCATTCTTACCAGCATAATATAATTTGAATAAATTATACCTCCTAAGTGTATATTATCACCCAGTAGCATTCTATGTTTGTGACAAGACTTTAGTATATGACTACTTGAAGGACTTCAAGATCATAATGGATAGATTACAGATAACCATTTTTAATTCACTTGAACCATATAAATTTATCTTTGAAAAAATTACTATAAAAAAGTTCTATATAAATTCATCATTAATGGATGAATTATACTGAAGGTACTGTTTATTCTACCAGAGGAGCAAAGTAAGCACCAATCTTACCTATCTGTGTATCCTGTGAGATATGATAATGAGAGGCCTTGCAAGACATGTTCACCCATGTAGCAGTGGCAAGTACATCAGAAAATTAGCCAACTACTTTTGAATTGGAATTAAGCCGTGTTCCACTATAGAAAACTTATATCTGGCACTGCTCTTTAACCAAGAATCTATCTGTAGACAAATCATAGTGTGTGGTAGAAAACTACTATTATTATTCTGCTAAGTCAATATAATATTAAACTAACTCTAAATGGTTTATCATTATACACATAGTGTAAAGTACCCTTCAATGCTCATCAGAGCAGGTTTTATGTATAGCAGATCGTGGTCAACACAGAGACCTCTTAACTGGCTAGGGTACAAAAGACAAAAGATACTTCAGAAATTTCAACTCTAAAGGGAACATATGTACTGTACCTCTTTCTTAATCAACTTGAGATCAGCAATTGGAGGGAAAAGAAGGTGTAAAAGCCAGTGAGAATGGGAAATTAAGAGGAAAGTATCTTCTGGACACAAAAGGAAGATACAACTATAACCTCTACATGAACATATCCTGTGCAAACCCAAACAATATTAATACTAACATGAAGTGGTGAGCTAAATACTAAGTTTTACCCCTAGCTGAGGAACTATTGGTAATTTTCTGTAATTTGGGAAGAATGCCAATTTTCTCTAAGAACACAACCTTAAAATCCAGACCATGCTTCTATGAAAGGCCACATATCAAAGAGATTTTTGGTCTCAGAAATTGATCTTGATGGGAAAGACAAACACATAAACAACAACAAACAACAACAACAATGAAACAGGAGACAAAGTTGGGTTAAAAGAAAAGGGAGTGGACCTAGAAACAGTTTGGATAAATAGTAAATATTATCAAAACTCACTGTACAAAATTTCAAAGAGCTAACAAAATAAGAATATGTGAAAAATATAACCACTAGAAATAAGCCAAAATCTCCAATTGAGCAAATAAAAAGAAAGAAAATACCCACTTAGTTATCTCATTAGATACAGAAATATTTTTTGACAAAAATCCCATATCTCTTCATGAAAGAGTTCTAGAGAGATTAGGGATATGAGGCACATATCTCAATCAATACACCAAGAGATTTTTACTGGAATTGCAAAGCCAATACTATCTCAAATTGAAAAAAAACCTCAAAGCAATACCACTAAAATAAAGAATAAGACAAAGTTGTTCACTCTTTCAATATTTAGTCAACATACTACTTGAAGTCATTTATAGAGCAGTAAGATACTGAAGGAGATCAAGATGATCTAAATGAGAAATAAAAGGTTACAGTATATTTATTTGCAGATGACATGAGAATATAGAGCAAGATCCCAAAATTTCACTTTCAGCAGTGTAGGTGAATCCAAAATTAACTCATGTAAATCATGAGCTTTCCTAAATACAAATGATAAACAGACTGAGATAGAAATCAGGGAAATACACCCTTTACAATAGCCATATATAATATAAAATATCTCAGGGTAGACTTAACCCAGCAAAGACAAGTCTTGTGGGATTAAAAACTTTGACATTACAGAAAAAATTTTTAGAATATTTTGGAATATGAAATAATTTCTCATGATCATTGACTGGTAACATTAATACAGTAAAAATGATCATCCTACAAAAAACAATGTATATTTCAGTGAGATCACCATCAAAATTACAAGTCTTCACAGATATTGAAAGGATAGTTTTGTGTTTCATATGGAAACACAAAGCACTAAGTATAGCAAAACAATTCTGAATAACACAAGAACTAGTGGAAGTTTTACTATACTTGAATTATACCTACAGAGATATAACAACAACAAACAACCACAAAACCAATGTATTAGCCACGAAATAAAAATACTGATAAATAAAGTCAAATGAAAGGCCAAGTTTTATATCTA
This sequence comes from Grammomys surdaster, assembly GCF_004785775.1. Classification (NCBI taxonomy): domain Eukaryota; kingdom Metazoa; phylum Chordata; class Mammalia; order Rodentia; family Muridae; genus Grammomys; species Grammomys surdaster. Next base: position 3,223,684 of record NW_021604767.1, read on the forward strand.
TAAGTGGATAGACACCAAATTTTTGATAAAGAAGCCAAAAATACACAATGGAAAAAAGACAGAATATTTACCAAATTATACATGTAAAACTGGATGGCTGTATGTAGAAGAGTTTATATCAACACTGCTTTCACCATGTACAAAACATAACTTCAAATAGAGTTCTGACACAAGCAAGATAACTGGAAGACAGGGTCCAGTCAGAGACAATGTGTGCAAGTAGCACTAGAGTTAACTAGATGGTGAAAGGCAAGCACAAGAACATAAGCAATAGAAACCAAAGTTACTTGACATCTTCAGAACCTATTTCTCCCATGATAGCAAGACCTGGACACCCCATGACACCAGAAAAGAAGGACTCAGAATTAAAATCACTTCTCATGATAATGATAGAGGACTTTAAGAATGACATAAATAACTCCCTTAAAGAAGTACAGGAGAAGACAGGTAAACAGATAGAAATCCTTAAAGAGGAAACACAAAATTTCATTAAAGAGTTGTAAGAAAACACAACCAAATAAGTGAAGGAATTAAACGAACCCATCCAGGATCTAAAGATGGAAGTAGAGACAGTAAAGAAATCTCAAAGGGAGACTACCCTGGAGATAGAAAACCTAGGAAAGAGATCAGGAGTCATAAGGAAAGAGATCAGGAGTAATAAATGCAAGCATCACCTATAAAATACAAGAGATACTAAAGAGACTCTCATGTGCAGAAGATACTATGGAAAACATTGACACAACTGTCAAAGAAAATGCAAAATGCAAAAAGCTCCTAACCTAAAACATCCAGGAAATCCAGGATACAATGAGAAGACCAAAGCTAAGGATAATAGGTATAGATGAGAGTGAAGATTTCCAACTTAAATGGCCAAAAAATACCTTCAACAAAATTATAGAGAAAACTTCCCTAACCTAAAGAAAGAGATGTCAATGAACATACAAGAAGCCTACAGAGACCAGAAAAGAAATACCTCCTGTCACATAATAATCAAAACATCAAATGCACGAAACAAAGAAAAAATACTAAAAGCAGTAAGGGAAAGAAGTAAAGTAACATATAAAGGCAGATCTATAAGAATTACACCAGACTTCTCACCAGAGACTGTAATAGCCAGAAGATCCTGGACTGATATCATACAGACCCTAAAAGAACACAAATGCCAGCCCAGACTACTAAACCCAGAAAAACTCTCAATCACTATAGATGGAGAAACCAAGATATTCTATGACAAAAACAAATTTACACAGTATCTTCTCACAAATCCAGCACTTCAAAGGATAATTGATGGAAAACTCCAACACAAGGAGGAAAACTACAACTCAGAAAAAGCAAGGAAGTAATCTTCCAACAACCCCAAAAGAAGATAGCTACAGAAACATAAATCCATATCTAATAACAAAAATAACAGGAAGCAACAATCATTTTTCCTTAATATCTCTTAACATCATTGGACTCAATTCTCCATAAAAAGACGTAGACTATCAGACTGGATACATAAACAGGACCCAGAATTTTGCTGCATACAGGAAATGCAACTCAGTGACAAAGACAGACACTACCTCAGAGTAAAAGGATGGAAAACAATTTTCCAAGCAAATGGTCCCAAGAAATAAGCCGGAGTAGCCATTCTAATATCAAATAACATCAACTTTCAACCAAAAGTAATCAAAAAAGATAAGGAAGGACACTTCATACTCATCAAAGGAAAAATCTACCAAGATGAACTCTTGATTCTGAACATCAATGCTCCAAATGCAAGGGCACCCACATTCGTAAAAGAAACTTTACTAAAGCTCAAAGCACACATTGTACTTCATACAATAATAGTGGGGGATTTCAACACCTCACTGAAAGCAGTGGACAGATCATGGAAACAGAAACTAAACAGAGACACAATGAAATTAACAGAATTTATGAACCAAATGGATTTAACAGATATCTATAGAACATTTCATCCTAAAACAAAAGAATATACCTTTTACTCAGTGTCTCAGGGTACCTTCTCCAAAATAGTCCATATAATTGGTCAAAAAAACAGGCCTCAACAGATACAAAAAGATTGAAATAATCTATTGCATCCTATCAAATCACGATGGACTAAGGCTGGTCTTTAATAATGAAAAAAGAATGGAAAGCCCAGATACACGTGGAAACTGAACAACGCTCTACTCAATGATGACTTGTTCAAGGAAGAAATAAAGAATGGAATTAAAGATATTTTAGAATTTATTGAAAATGAGGACAAATCATACCAAAATTTGTGGGACTCCATGAAAGCAATGCTAAGAGGAAAACTAACAGCTTTAAGAGCCTACAAAAAGAAACTGGAGAGAGCAAACACTAACAACTTGACAGCACACCTGAATGCTCTGGAATAAAAAGAAGCAAATAAACCCAAGAGGAGTAGAAGTCAGGAAATAATCAAACTCAGTGCTGAAATCAACCAAGTAGAAACAGAAAGAACTATTCAGAATAACAACAAAACCAGGAGCTGGTTCCTTGAGAAAATCAACAAGATAGATAAACCATAACCTGATTAATGAGAGGGCTCAGAGAGTGTTTCCACATTAATAAAATCAGAATGGAAAAGGTAGATATAACAACAGAAACTGAGGAAATTTAAAAAATCATCAGATCCTACTACGAAGGCCTATACTCAACAAAACTGGAACATCTAGATGAAATGGAGAATTTTCTAGACAGATATCAGGTACCAAAGTTAAATCAGGAGAAAATAAACCATCTAAACAATCCCATAACCCCTAAAGAAATAGCAACAGTCATTACAGTCATTAAAAGTCTCCCCACCCCCCAAAAAAAAAAAAAAAAGCTAAGGACCAGATGGTTTTAAGTGAATTCTATCAGACCTTCAAGGAATATCTAGTACCAATTTTTTTCAAACTATTCCACAAAATAGAAACAGAAGGAACTGGCAGACAATACCAACTTAGATAAGAACAAGCGAGTCATAGGCAGTCATAGTGACTTGTTCCCTGAACCTTCACCCTGCTGATACCTGGTTGTGAAAGATATCTATATTCCCCCGAACACCCACACTCCAGTGTCATTCCCTTCTCCACATCCTGCCTTTCTGTGTTTATAATCCCTGTGTGAATGAATTACGATTTGAGAAAAAATAAATTATTAAAAAAAAGAAAGAAACAGAAGGAACACTACCAAATTTATTACAATCACGATCATACATAAACCTCACAAAGACCCAACAAAGAAAGAGAACTTCAGACCAATCTCCCTTATGAATACTGATGTAAAAATACTCAATAAATTTCTAGCAAACAGAATCCAAGAACACAGCAAAACAATCATTCATCATGACCAAGTAGGCTTTATCCCAGTAATGCAGAGATGGTTCAATATTTGCAAATCCATCAATGTAATCCACTATATAAACAAACGCAAAGGGGAAAAAACACATGGATGCTGAGAAAGCATTTGACAAAATTCAATATCCTTTCATGGCAAAAGTCTTGGAAAGATCAGGAACTCAAGACCTATACCTAAACATAGTAAAAGCAATATACAGCAAACCAGTAGCCAACATCAAACTAAATTGAAAGAAACTCGAAGCAATCCCACTAAGATCAGGGACTAAACAAGACTGTCCATTCTCTCCCTACCTATTCAATATAGTACTGGAATTCTTAGCCAGAGCAATTAGAAAACAAAAAGAAGTCAAATGGATACAAGTAAGAAAGGAAGAAGTCAAAATTTCACTATTTGCATATGACATGATAGTATACTTAAGTGACCCTAAAACTTGCACCAGAGAACTCCTAAACCTGATTAAAAAAATTTTTTTTAACAAAGTGGCTGATTATAAAATCAATTCAAACAAATCAGTAGCCTTCCCTTACTCAAAAGATAAACAGGCTGAGAAAGAAATTAGGAAAATGATACCCTTGATAATAGCCACAAATAATATAAAATATCTTGGTGTGAATCTAACCAAGCAAGTAAAAGATCTATATGACAAGAATTTAAGCCTCAGAAGGAAGAAATCAAAGAAGATCTCAGAAGATGGAAAGATCTCCCATGCTCATGGATTGGCAGGATTAATATAGTAAAAATGGCAATCTTGCCAAAAGGAATCTACAGATTCAATGCAATCCCCATTAAAATCTCAACTCAATTCTTCACAAAGTTAGAAAGAGAAATTCTCAAATCCATTTGAAATAACAAAAACAAAAACAAAAACACCCAGGATAGCGAAAACTATTCGAACAATAAAAGAACTTCTGGAGGAATCACCATCCCTGACCTCAAGCTGTACTACAGGACAACAGTGATAAAAACTGCATGGTATTGGTACAGAGACAGGCAGGAAGATCAATAGAATAGAATTGAACACCCAAAAATGAACCCACACACCTATGGTCACTTGATCTTCAACAAAGGAGGCAAAACCATCCAGTGGTAAAAGTAGAGCATTTTCAACAAATGGTGCTGGTTCAACTGGAAGACAACATGTATAAGAATGCACATAAATTCATTCTTATCTCCTTGTACAAAGCTCAAGTCCAAGTAGATACAGGATCTCAACATAAAACCAGATACATTGAAACTAATAGAAGAGAAAGTTGGGAAGAACGTTGAATACTTGGACACAGGGGAAATTTCCTGAACAGAACACCAATGGCTTATGCTCTAAGATCAAGAACTGACAAATGGAACCTCATAAAATCTTAAAGTTTCTGTAAGGCAAAGGACACTGTCAATAGGACAAGACAGCAACCAACAGATTGAGAAAAGATCTTTACCAATCCCACATCTGATAGAGGGCTAATTTCTAATATACACAAATAACTCAAGAAATTAGACTCCAGACAACCAAATAACCCGATTAAAAAATGGGGTAGAGAGTTAAACAAAGAATTCTCAACTGAGGAAACACAAATGGCTGAGAAGCACCTAAAGAAATGTTGAGCATCCTTAGTCATCAGGAGAATACAAATCAAATCAACCCTGAGATTTCACATCACACCAGTCAGAATGGCTAACATTAAAAGCTCAGGTGATAGTAGATGCTGGAGAGGATGTGGAGAAAGAAGAGCACTCCTCCATTATTGGTGGGACTGCAATATGGTGCAACCACTCTGGAAATCAGTGGTTCCTCAGAAAATTAGACATAACATTACCTGACAATCCTTCCCTATCACTCCTGGGAATGTACCCAGAAGATGCTCCAACATATAAGAAGGCTATATGCTTCACTATGTTCATAGCAGCCTTATTTATAATAGCCAAAGATGGAAAGAATCTAGATGTCCTTCAACAGGGGAATGGATACAAAATATGTGGTATATTTACACAATGGATTATTACTCAGCTATTAAAAACAATGAATTTGAGAAATTCATAGATAAATGAATGGAACTAGAAAATATCATCCTTAGTGACGTAACCCAGTCACAAAAGAACACACATGGTATTCACTCACTGATAATTGGATATTAGCCCAGAAGCTTGAAATATCCAATTTTCAATTCACAGACTACATGAAGCTCATGAAGAAGGAAGACCAAATGTGGGTTTTTCAGTCCTTCTTAGAAGGATTAACAAAATACTCAAGTGATCAAAGTGTGGGACAGAAACTGAAGGAGTGGCTGACTGAGAACAATTCCACTTGGATATCCATCTCATGTGCAGTCACCAAAGGTAGACGCTGATGTGGATGTAAGTGAATGCTGAAAGGAGCCTGATATAGCTGTCTCCTTAGAGGTCTGCCAGAGTCTGACATATTCAGAGGAGGATGCTCACAGCTAAACATTGAAGTGATCAAAGGGTTCCCAATATAGGAGTTAGAAAGAAGAATAAAGTAGTTGAATGAGTTTGCAGCCCCATGGAGAGAGCAACAGTACAAACCAACCAGATCTCCCAGTGTCTAAACCACCAGTATGGGAGCACCAGCTCCAGATTTATATATAGGGGAGGATGGTCTTTTTAGGCATAGGTGGGAGAGGAGATCCTTGGTCTCATGAAGGCTGAATGCTGAGTGTTGGGGGATTTGAGGGTGGGGAGTAGGGTCTAGGGGGTAGGTGGGTGTACATCCTCATAGAAGCAGGAGGAGGGAGTTGGCATAGGGGGTTTCTGGGCAGTGGTGGAATGGTGTAAGGGGATAACATCTGAAATGAACGTAAAATATCCAATAAATATAATTTTAAAAAGAAATATATTTCATATAAAATTAATAACTGGTAAGACCTCAAAAAAATAATGATAGATATCCTCAGAAATTGGAAATTAAGTAAATAGCTATGGATCTGAGTGAGGCATTGCAATGAGAGGGTCAAGCAAACAGGAGGTTATAAACGGGAATAAAGATGAGAATATGGAAAGATGTAAATAAAATTAGGACCAGTAGAGGAGTAGTATGGAAACCTAAAACAGTAGAAACTTCCTAAAATATATACTTACAAGAAGGTGATCTCAATTATGTTGCTAATGGAGTGGACAGAGTCCCAATTGAGTATTCATATTGCTTACATTTGTTGAATATCCAAAGCAAATTTTAGTAAAAACGCATTCAATATTTATTTGCTTAGAATTGCTTAAGTGGCCATTTTAGATTTTATAAAACAAAGCACAATGTGTACACAGACCTCAAACATAAAAATTCACAAATAGATAGAAATTATCTTCAAAAAACATACTATGCAACAACCACAGAATGCTAATGAACAAATAAGAGTCCTTGTCATGGTCAATATCATGAAAAAAATAGCATTTTAAATATCTCCTAGATGACTTTCAAACATGTCCTCATTTTCATTACCTTTGAAAGATTTAGCTTAGTCTATCCTATCACAAGTATAAAGTGAAGTCATGGTGTCACTCTGACAAATGAATCAGGAAAGAGAGATAAGGCCTTGAGATAAGGACACCAAACATTTATGGATTAAGATTTTCTTTTTTTGTCAGAAATCTGCCATGACTACATATTATATCATCTAAAACAGCAGTGGCTTTGTGTAGAACCTCACTCTGAAAGTTGCTAAGGACTTCTGCCTTCTGCTATGCATAATAGCCTTTTTGAAACTTGATCATCCTGATCTAGTAAAAACCTCATAAGCCTGCCACAGGAAACAATTGATGGAAATATCACAAGAAAACATAAGCCAAAACAAGCTAAGCAATGTTGTCCATCAAACACTGAAAGGTAATAATTGGATTATTAATAGCTTTTTTTAACTTCATTGGCTTTAGGAACATTTAGTAGTAAGTAACTGATATTGATGAACAGAAGTAAGATGAATCACAGCTACAATATGCAAAAATAGATATTGAAAAGACATAGGTTTAATATAGATCTCACCTTGTAAATATAAGCATGGTAAGTATTTAAATATTTTAGGGTGAAAGAAAAGACATAAACAAATTTAAGAATAGCATAAGGAAATAAAACATTATATGAAGGAATCAATGCACAGTGGACAGAAATTGCATAATACTTTGAATAAGCAAAAGGCATCAGAAAATAATAAGGAAAAAAAAGATGAGTTTGCTCGAATATAGAAACTATGTTTTCTTAACAGAACAATCCTAAAACTAGGTGGAACAATCGAACTATTCCTTTGGAGGGTAGTTTTAAATCAATGATTATTTTGTCAATGTCAGTAGGTTAGTTAAAGAAATAAAATATATTATCAATAATAGAGGTAATGAGTTTGAATCAATAGGATAAAAGATGGTGCAGTGTATTTGGATGGACATGTCAGAGCTCTGGCATCAAGGTGGTGAAAGGGCAGAACACTGAAGTTACAAATATTTATGAAAGGGAACTGATGTACTTATTTTAATACTGGATGTGAATTTGTAATATTGGACATTTGGTAATAGTAATCTATAATAATGGTAGAGAGATTACAGATCTGGGTAGTATAAGAATAGATATTGTAGGAATATTGATAAGAAAGATTGAAAGTAAAATAGAGACTGTGGAATATCAACTAAAATTAATCAACATGAAAGATAAGTGAGAAAAAGAATAGCTAAGAAAAACTCTTATGCATTCATTTGGCAAGTTATAAAGAGGAAACTATTGAAGGAAATTATTTAAAAAAATAGTTCTACTAATATGTAAGAGTTGACCTTAGTAAAGAAAATAGTTTTAGAAAGACAACCTAAAAGAGTTTTCATTATATCCATGGTTAAAAAGTAAAGAGTCCTTCCTATGTCTCTCTTCTGAAGTTTCATCAGTGTCCGTCTGTTTGCCTGAGTGTCTTGTTGTTTTCTCTCTATCTATATATTCATGTAGCAGAAAGTCATGTAGTAAAGTTGTGATTAAATTTTCTTATTTTTGTAACAGTTTACAGTATTGTAAAACATTATCTTGCAGCTTAGATTTCTGCATACTGTTTTGGATATTTATACCATTGATTCAGTCTACTTGCCAAAGACTAGAGTTTGAATATTCTTATTTTTAAATTTAGTTTCATAGAAAAAAAAATGAGAAATTGTTGGCCATTTAGGAGAAAGAAATATGATGTGTGTTGGAGTTTCAGTAAGAATGTCCCCTATATGTTCATTTATTTGAATGTTTAATCTACAGGTAGTGGCACTTAGGGAAAGATTAAGAGGTATAACATTGGAGAAAGTATGTCATTGTGATCAGGATTGAGGTTTCAAATATTCACCCCCACCTGCCTACTATTCTTGAATCCTAGAGGGATCTCTCTGCTGCATTGTTTAAGTTTTAGACTGAGCATTCAGTTTTTCAAGTAGCCATGCCTTTATTCTGGTAAATAGTTCAAACCCCTGGAACACTAGTCTAATTAAACACTTTTTCTTATAAGTTGCCTTGGTAACAATGCATTATAATGACAATAGATAAGTAACTAATATACCACACTATTAAGATAAAATAGACTCCTAAGAAAACAAAATTTTTATAAAATATACAAAGCATGGTCACCCTATGTTCTGAGTTTAATGGCAACTTTGGTATTTCAACTCAAGTATTTTAAGAGTACATTTTTAATGAAATGTAATCTAGGGCCTTTTAAATTTAAACAAAATATCAAGAGTTGTAATAGAGTGAGATCCTCTCTCAGTTCATTTTCATTCAAATAATCAATAAATTATTTTATTTTACTAAACTTAAGAGTAGTAAAATAACCAGGTTGTTATAAATATAAAAATTACAGAGTGGACCTGAAGTATGAGAATACAAACAAGTTTGGCATAGTCTTACAGATTTAGATACTCGATCTTGATTACATTTTAGCTATATTAATCCCAAGTTCAATGGTCTTGGAAGCTTTTCAGCTCTTTATGTCAGTGTCCACATTTTCTACTATTATAAGTATAACAAAGGAAAAGTGATAGTTTTGTCTATGCCTTAAGATATCAATTTTTTTACCTTGTTTCCAGCCCACTTCCTCAGCCTGGACAGAACAGTGACCTGGCCAATACCTGCCCAAACATTGCAGCCTGCATGCATCCCAGGAGGTCTGCATTGACCAAGGATATAGGTGAGATTTAGCCCAATACCCATGGCAGCTGTAACACCCAAACAACCCAGCTGACAAGGGACTTATTCCTCCTACCTCACCCCCACCCCAGCTCCACATTTCTTCCCGCCTTCTACTCCACTCAGGCCAGACCAGTGGCCCAATACCTTCCCAAATGTTACAGACTGGAAGCCTCCTAGGAGATCCACAGTAACCAAGGGCACAGGAGGCCTGCTCTAGCCAGAGACACAGGGGGCCCACGCTAACCAGAGACAACACTGTGTACTTCCAAAGAGACCAGCAGTACCTCAGGTCACAGAGCTCTACCTGCCTCCAAGGAGACCTGGTCCTGTCAGAGATACCCAGGCCTGTTAACACTACAGAGAACCACATGACCAGAGGCAAGAACAGGAATATAAGTGACAGAACCCAATGTAATTTGGCACCATCAGAACACAGTTCATCCACCACAGCAAGCCCAAGACAACATAAACACGCAGCAAAAACAAGTCAATGACCTAAATTCCTATCTTATGATAATAGAAGCCTTTAAGGAGTATATAAAGAATTTCCTTGAAGAAATACAAGAAAATATAGGCAAACAGGTAGAAGCACTTAAAGAAGAAACAAATAAATTCCTTAAAGATATACAGGAAAATACAATGAGGCAAGTAAAGGAGAGTAACTACACCCAAGAAAACTCAAGAAACTAAACATTTCACAACAAAACCAAAGAAAGAAAATCATACACACATAATACCATTTCTGCAACAACAAAAACAGTAACTAACAACCATCTGCCTTAATAACTGTCAACATCAATGGAATCAATTGCACAATAAAAAGACACAGATTAGCAGACTGGATTTGTAAACAGGATCCAGCATTCTGAAGCATATAAGACATATATCTCAAGGACAAAGGCAGACACTACCTTGGAGTAAAAGACTGGAAAAAGGTTTCCAAGCAAATGGCCCCAAGAAACAAGCTGGAGTAGTCATTTTAACATCCAATAAAACACTTCTAACCAAAAGTCACAAAATAAAGCTACCAAGTGAGATGGGAAAGTGTGCTACATACTCATCAAAGGAAAAAAATCCACCAAGATGCTTCTCGGCCATTCGAGTTTCTTCCGTTGAAAATTCTTTGTTAAGCTCTATACCCCATTTTTTAATAGGGTTATTTGGTTGTCTGGAGTCTAATTTCTTGAGTTCTTTGTATATATTGGATATTAGCCCTCTATCAGATGAAGGATTGGTAAAGATCTTTTCCCAATTTGTTGGTTGTCGTTTTGTCCTATTGACAGTGTCCTTTGCCTTACAGAAACTTTGCAAT
>NW_021604767.1:3244491-3248935 GCF_004785775.1 Grammomys surdaster
TGCAACTCACAGGCCACATGAAGCCCATAAAGAAGGAAGACCAAGTGAGGGTGATTCGGTCCTTCTTAGAAGGAGCAACAAAATACTCAAGGGAGCAAATATGGAGACAAAGTGAGGGACAGAAACTGAAGGAGGGGCCGTCTCAAGACCACCCCACCTGAGTATCTATCCCATGTGCAATCACCAAAGGTAGATGCTGATGTGGAAGACAGGAAGTGCATGCTTATAAGAGCCTGATATGGATATCTCCTCAGAGGCCTTCAAGAGTCAGACATATTCAGAGGTAGATGCTCACAACTAGCCATTGAACTGATCATGGGGTTCTCAATAGAGGAGTTAGAGTGAAGACTGAAGGAGAGCTGAAAGGGTTTGTGGCACCATGAGGAGAGCAACAATACCAACCAACCACAGCTCCCAGGGTCTAAACCACCAGCCTGGGAGCACTTAGGGGGGGATCCAGGGCTTCAGCTGAATATGTAAAAGTGGAAGGCCCTGCTGGGCATAGGTGGAAGAAGAGAACCTTGACCTCATGAAGGCTGGATGCCCCAGGGGGTGGGAATTTTGAGGGTGGGGAGGTGGGAGTGGCGAGGTGTAGATAGAGGTTACATCCACAGAGAAGAAGGAGGAGGGGTGAGGGGATTGGGGGTTCCGAGGGGGTGGTGGGGGATGGGGTAAGGGGACAACATAGGAAATGTAAATAAATCATCCAATAAAAAAAAAAGTAATACACTATATAAACAGACTCAAGGTGGGGGGCCATATGATCTCTCATTAGATACTGAAAAAGTATCCTACAAAATATAACACCCCTTCATCTTTAAAATACAGGAGAGATAAGGAATTCATGGCATGTACCTAAACATAATAATAGTAATATACAGCAAACCAATAGCCAATATCAAATTAAATAGAGAAAAACTAGAAGCAATCCCAAGACAAGGTTGCCCACTGTCTCAATCTATTCAATATAGTATTCCAAGTTGTAGCCTGAGCAATTAGACATCAAAAGGAGGTCAAGTGGATACAAATTGGAAAGAAAAAAGTCAAAGTATCACTATTCTGCCAGAGAACACCTACATCTGATAAACAACTTCAGCAGGATATAAAATTAAGTCAAACAATTCAGTAGCCTTCCTTTATATAAATGATAAACAGGCTGAGAAAAAATTAGAGAAACAACACCTTTCACAATAGCTACAAGTAGTATAAAATATCTTGGTATAACACTTACCAAGTAAGTGACAAAAACTTCAAATCTTCCCCCTCCCAAAAAAAGAAATCTAAAAAGACCTCAGAAGATGGAAAGATCTCCCATGCTCATAGATTGGTGAAAATGGCCATTCTACCAAAAGCAATCTACAGATTCAATTAAATCCCCATTAAGATCTAACTATACAGATATGGAATGAGCATTTCTCAACTTCATATGGAAGAACAAAAAATTTAAGATAGACAAAACAATTTTCAATAATTAAAGAACTTCTGGAGAATCACCATCCCTGACCTCAAGCTGTACTAAAAAGATGTAGTGGAAAAAAAAGAACAACAACAACAGCAAAACAAAACAAAATAGAAATAAACCCACAAATAAATAACCCAGAAATAAACCCACAAATCTATGGACACTTGATTTTCAACAAAGAAGCAAAAACCTACAGTGGAAAAAAGAAGGCATCTTCAATAAATGGTGCTGGTCTAACTGGTGCTCTGCCTGTAACAGAATGAAAATGGATCCATATTTATCACCTTGCATGGTCACGTATGTCCAGGACCTCAACATAAAACTGCATACATTGAATCTAATAGAAGAGAAAGTTGGAAAGAGCCTCAAATTCATTGGAACAGGGGGAAATTTATTGATGACTCTAGGATTGATAATTGATAAATGTTGTTCATGAAACTGAAAAGCTTTTGTAAGGTAAAGACATTGTCAACAGGACAAATTGGCAACTTAAAGATTGGGAAAACATCTTCACTAACCCTACATCCTTCAAAGGGGTAATATCCAAAATATATAAAGAATTGAAGAAGTTAACCTCCAGCTACCCAAATATTATAACTAAAAAATGGGGTGCAGAATTATACAGATAATTCAAAACAGAAGAATCTTTGATCATTGAGAAGCATTTAAATACATGTTCAAAGTCCTTAGATATCACAGAAATGAAAATCAAAATGAACCTGAAACTCCACCTCAGACCAGTCATAATGGATAAGATGAAAAACACAAGTGACAATACATGCTGGCAAGGATATAGAGAAAGAGGAACCCTCCTCCATTTCTGGTGAGATTGCAAACTGGTATATCCACTCTGGAAATCAATCTGATCGTTCCTCAGAAACTTGGAAATGTACTTATCTTAAGACCTGGCTATACCACTCTTGGGCATACATCCAAAAGAAGCCCACCATACTAAAGGGACACATGCTCCTCCCTGTTCATAGCAGCCATATTTGTAATAGTCAGAAGCTAGAAATGACCCTGACTTCATTTTCTCATTCTGTCACTTAGTCCAGACCTATATTTGTTTGAGATATGGTCCTTTACTATTGGAATGCTAAATATTGCCCCCAAGTCCTGCTTGCCCCCAGGGAAGAGAAAATCCATAGGCAGACATGAGTGATGCTATGTAACATTGCCCCCAATGTTATCCCTGATTGGTGAATATATAGACTGTAGGCTAATATGCCTATAGCCTGTAGATAGGTGGAGTTTCACTTTTCAGGGCTAAGGGTCTGGGGAAAGGACCACAGGGACAAACAGAGAGGGTGGTAAGTGAAAAGAGGGTAGGAAGAGGAGAAGATGACATGGGTTAGTTGAGTCATATAATATGGCCACAAGAGCTAGCCAATTGGAGTTAAGAGCTGCCCAGATGGAAGATGAAAAGATATAGTTTGGAGTTATTGATTGAGAAGTAGATTCTAATAGCTTAGAGGGTTAATATCTGTCAATATCTAACTAATTAAGGTACATTATAAATAAAAGTTGTATGTCTTTTATCTGGGAAAGGTAAATGGTGGGTTAGAAAACCCATTTGCTATTAAATAATAAATACAACAACTTTCAGAATGAAGATATTAGAGTCCCTTATCTTGTGTGATACTTGCTTTGTTGGATTCAAGGTATTCTTGATGATTGACTCACCTGAATCATTTCAGCATCGAACATCATGTCAGTCCTATTTTATTTGCTATTGTTGGTTTTGGAAGTGTTTAGTTTTAGATTCCTTTTTTTTTTTAATGTTAAGAGAGCTTCAGAGACACTGAGATTGCAGTTACAGATAGTTGTGAGTGGTGGGTGCTATGATCAGTGTTCTGAGTCCTTGTAAAAGCTTTGTGTGTTCTTACATCCACTCATATAATTGTACCATCATTCTATGTTAAATGCTTTATAATAATGTCTCTTCTGACCAATGTAAACCTATCTTTTCAATCTTTACTCACATCTGTATTTGGTAAGTTTCTGCCATGATTGGCAGAGAAGAATTTTACATGTGTATACATATTTATATTCATATGTATATACAAAGTCTATTTAAAGAAATTTTGTTCATATCATTTTTCTCTTCTGAAGTTTTATAGGCTAGATTCACTCATCTCTTTTGGCTTAGAAAAGTCATATCCATGTTCAAGATTTTTCTCTGATTCATTCAGCTGATATTTATTGGCACAGGTTCTGCATTAGACAGGATCATAATTATGCACTGTTTTGACATGACCATGAATTAATTTCTTTTGTTTTCATTTTCCCCACCACATGAGGTATAAATTTTAAAAATAATTTCCTTCTCTATTTTTCTGCTGCATGAGATAAGAGGGATGTAGTCATTTTTCTATGACACTGTATCTATTTTTGAAATAGAGAGAACTATGGATAAATGCTTACATTCTCAAATAGATTTGTATATACATAAGCATATGATGAGAACTCATTGTATATGTTTTCCTAATCGAAGGAAATAAAGAAGGATGAAAAATGTCAGAAAGAGTAGTATCATTTTGTAAACACAGTGGTAAGATATATTTGCAAAGTCTAGGAGTTATAGATGAATAGCTCTAATATTTCTGGCTAGGGTGACAAAAATTACAGAAAACCACAAGCAATAAAGTTAGATTTCAAGCCACCATTAAACATATTAATTAAAGAAATTCCATAATTTGCAGATTTGGGTGTTGTTGTAGCCAGCAAATGCATTTGAAGATGATCTGTAACTGGAGAAACAGAGCATGTGCAAATGCCATGAGGGCCAGCTCTGCCTGAGGAAGTCTTTCTAATACATAGTTACATTTTGAGTCAGGTGAAAAACTGGTGCCATAGCTTTATCCCTCTGATATTTCAGGCCTGCAACCATGATAGTGTTCTTTTTTTTTTTTTTTTTTTTTTGGTTTTTCGAGATAGGGTTTATCTGTATAGCTCTGGCTGTCCTGGAACTCACTCTGTAGA
>NW_021604767.1:3249035-3252097 GCF_004785775.1 Grammomys surdaster
CTCCCAAGTGCTGGGATTAAAGGCGTGCGCCACCACCGCCCGGCTTGATAGTGTTCTTATAGAGAATGAATCATGACAAGGAGGGAAGCTACAACCTAGAAAAAGCAAGAAAACAAACTTCCAAAAAACCCAAAAAAAGAAAGCTACACAAACATAATTCCACCTCTAATACAAAAATAACAGAAAGCAACAATACTTTTTCCTTAATATCTCCTCAATATATCATCAATGGACTCAATTCCCCAGTAGAAATTATCCAAAAGGACAAAAATAGAGCAAGAGCAAGTACATCTTCTTTCAGAACACACCTTTCCACAACTTAGCTTCTGGAATAAATTAACTTTAGATTTTTGTCATCTCTCTTTATGAAATATATTGAGGAACTCTATACTATCATCTTGCACAAACACACACACACACACACACACACATACACACACACACAAATGTTCCGAATTATGCAGACAGTCTTAGGACTGCTGTCATCTATGGCAAAATAAATTTTCCTTTGCTAACTTGAATATTTAAGATTAGATCATATGACAAGACAAATGACTAAAGATATATAAAAGTTTTTGTCTTTGAGGCTTGATTTGTTAGCCATAAAATAACTATGTTTTTGTTCCTAAGTAACAAGGTGAGTTAATAAATTTGCTCTTAGAAAAAGTATATCAAAGAAAAAGCAATGTGGTAAATTATTTATGATTTAAAATATATTCAATAAACCTGATCTTTACATTAAAAGGTTTATAAGAGCATAAGGTAAACTGGTATGGAAGACACTGCTATATGAAATTCCAACTAACATAAATAGTTCATGCTGTTTTATTTAGTGTACATCCATTTTAAAAACCACTAATTTATAATCATGTACAGTCCATCCATTTGGTAGTTCAAGGTAGGAAAGGACAATATAATGTCAACATCTCACAACATTGTGGGAGTTGAATTTAGTGTTCATTATTTTAATGACAGGTAAAAAGGACAGGTAGAGAGATGACCATACTTAGAAAATACCATTTTGTTTGCTGTCATATTGAAAGTCTCCAAGTGTGTAAGATCCAATTCATTTCTTTGCTTTGGCAACTTCTTCTGTTAAGATTTTTCAAGTTTTACTTTTTATGAGAAGTAATAGGCCATGATTCACCTGGATGGTTTTTGATAGTGTATTACTAAAGTCAATATTAAGTCTTATTTGAGCCCCATGGATGGTTGGTTCTATTTATCCACAAGTGCCACTTCAGAGTGGTTTGGATGCTAAGTGGGTGGATCGTTTCTGCTTGCTAAACTTTCTCAAGTCAGTGAATGCTCCATTGACTTCTTGGAACATATTACTCACTCTTCCCAGAACCTAAACTGTAGTTGTCCAGAGTTCCATTTCATTTGCTGAATGATGCTCATTCAGTTTTGATTGTCACAGTGTTTAATTGTTGGAAAATAATATTATTGTTCATCCAGACTATTTCAGGCTTTACATTTGCTCATTCTCTTAACTTTATTTATTAATAAATTATAGATGTGTCACACACACACACACACACACACACACACACACACACACACACACATCTTCATTTAATGAAGGTAATGGTTTACAAATTGTATTTCCATATCAGCCGAGTGAATATAAGAATTTAGAATTTTTATATTAAGTCCTTTCTTATCAGATTTATGTTAATGTACTCATTAACTGATATTATGTTTCATGAATATTTTTCTGGAAAGTGTTACCTGGTGCATTTATAATTGTCACTTCTATAATCATGCCATTTTTTTTATGAAGAGATTATAGTTGAGAGACTGAAAGTCCTCAACTACAAAAGACTGTACTATTAATTCAGTTTTCCCATCATAAGAGAGAAAGCTTTTCCTCCTTGTATTTTTGGTACCTATGAACATGAAGTTGGAATAAAGACCATGTTTAAGTTAAGAATAGTATTTCTAGAAAAGAAGAACATAAATACATTTATATTTTCTTTATAATGGGATTGTCAATAT
Organism: Grammomys surdaster; assembly: GCF_004785775.1. Taxonomy (NCBI): domain Eukaryota; kingdom Metazoa; phylum Chordata; class Mammalia; order Rodentia; family Muridae; genus Grammomys; species Grammomys surdaster. The sequence goes on from NW_021604767.1 coordinate 3,251,034, forward strand.
ATGTGTCATTTGCAATGTTTACACATTTATGTATATTAACTCAGCTTTATTGATAAGAATGTGTGGTATTTAAGAGAAAATTAAGGTTATTAATACTGAAGCCAATACTAACAGTAATGAAATAATAAAAGACTCATTTCTTTGTCTCTCCTCCAACTGGTGCCTTCATTTTTTTCTTTAGTACAATCTTGAAAGATGGATTTTGCAGTACATATGGTTCCTGTGAATAACAAATTTACATTTTTATTTCTCTGCAAGAGAAAGGAAATATTTCCCATAATAGTCTACCAGTATTTGCCCCAAACCTTGTTTACTAGAAGATAAAGTGATGTAACCCCTCCAGAACTTCCCACTGCAGGTAAAATAGCTTTAACATATTCCATATTCATATATAAACTGAAGAAAGAAAGAGTAACATATAAATTAGATTGTAAATTTAAAGAAAAGGATTAATGATTAACACATAAATACTGTTCCTTTAACCTTTACAGTTTGAAGAAAATATTAAATATTTTTTCTAGTTATACTCATGTTTAGCTGCAACTTTCTTTTTAACATTGACTAGGTTCTATTATTGCTAGCCCTTAGTTCTATATGATATATCTCCCTAAATCCACCTGGGTTTAGTATTCCTTAGAGCACTCTATGAATCTCCCTCCCTTAGCTAACATATTTCTTGTAAAATTGGTTTCTTAGCCAGACTGCCAGCATCCACCAATCATGAGTTGGCAGATTTTTTTTTCTGTAAGAGTTTGGCAGTATTCCATGTATTCCACTCTACATGTGCTGTTACAACAAAGTACAATGATCTAAGCAACCCCAAGTCTCGTAAGACTCAAGGCCTTACCCTGAATCTCTTAAGACCCTAGGTCTTACCCCTCCCCCAGCTGATGTTCTTCCATTTCCCATCCCCACAGCTGCTTCAAGAAGAACAGACAAGGAGAAGAAAGAAGACTTCTCTCCCCACCAAGCCAGGGCTGGCCCCTGACAAAAAGTAAAGAAAATCTAATCTAATCTAATCTAATCTAATCTAATCTAATCTAATCTAATCTAATCTAATCTAA